>NC_054706.1:63311885-63614385 GCF_016097555.1 Gigantopelta aegis
CATACATACATACATACATACATGGCAAGTCTGCAAAGTTGCGGGCGATTCGGTGCCATAGGTTCTAGTCCCAGCAACGGCATGGGACAATTTGTTAGGCCAGAAATGATTTAATTACGTATCCCCTGCGTCAGTGCGTTAATAGCTGTGTATGTCAGTCAACCTCGACATACATATGTAACAGTCAACCTCGACACACACATATATATATATATATATATATATATATATATATATATATATATATATATATATATATATATATATACATCAATACATTCTAGCCAGTGCCAGGTCTGTCTACTGTTATGCACGTAAGCGGGATCGACCGCGTAGATTGTAGGCCCCATGCATGTGGTTGGGTTACACAGCATCCTTTTTTATGGATGTCTGGATAGCTCAGAATGCATCGTGGTTAGTCTGCAATTTGCAGGCGATTCGGTGCCACAGGTTCGAGACCCAGCAACGGCATGGGGCAATTTGTGAGGCCAGAAAGGATTTAATTATCCCCTGCGCCAGTGCGTTAATATCTATGTATGTAACAGTCAATCTCGACATATATACAATATATAGATATTCATACATCAATACATACTAGCCAGTGCCAGGTCTTCCCACTGTTTCATGCACGTAAGCGAGATCGACCGCATGCATGTGGTTGAAATATTAATTATCCCTTGCGCCAGTGCGTTAATATCTATGTATGTAAGAGTCAATCTCAACATACATACAATATATAGATATTCATACACAAATACATACATATATACATATGTACAGATAT
Organism: Gigantopelta aegis; assembly: GCF_016097555.1. Classification (NCBI taxonomy): domain Eukaryota; kingdom Metazoa; phylum Mollusca; class Gastropoda; order Neomphalida; family Peltospiridae; genus Gigantopelta; species Gigantopelta aegis. The sequence goes on from NC_054706.1 coordinate 63,312,670, forward strand.
GGTTAGATAGACATATAAGATAGATAGATATATATGGGTAGATAGATAGATAGATAGATAAGATAGATAGATAGATAGATAGATAGATAGATAGATAGATAGATAGATAGATAGATAGATAAGATAGATAGATAGATAGATAGATATGTATGTAAATAATGTTTTTAGTAGCGGCCCTCATTTTCACAGAAAGTCACAGTTGCATGTTTGTACTTTATCAGAAGCGTATGCAGTGGTGGGTTGTGGGGTCAACAGTCGCAGATACCACGTTTTTGGCACGAAATAGCTGGTATCGTTAAATAGATCGGGCATATCTTCCTTTTACATACATGTATAATTACATGCCTTGTCCAGCTCTTTAAAACCCAACCTTTTTATAACTTTTTTGCTCGCCTAAGTGTTGAAATTTAACCATATCTTAGACACTAAACAGCTGTAGTTGGAAAATGTGCAGCGGCGTCGTGGAAAAACTATTCATTTCCATCTCTCCCCGGTTATATAAACTATCTTCCTCCAAAACTGCACTCTGGAGATGCAAATAGAAACTACAACAGAACGGTCGTGTTGCAAGCAAGAAAATACCTTACGTGATCTTCCGCAAGTTCGTTCTCTGTTTACATTTTTATGTCAGAAGTTAACAAGCTTGTTTCCCCAAGTTATCTTAACGGATGGCTCCCATCAGATATGTAGGGGAGAAACTTCTTATTTATTGCAAACACTCTGTCCGGTACAGGTGGGTCTGACTCCAAACATGAAACAACACACGCCGAAAGAGTGGATAGATTAAGAAATGATACAGTACAAATGTGAAAACACTTCTATATTTACGACGGTGCATAAACTTCTATATTTACGACTATGAAAATACTTCTATATTTTCGACTGTGTGTAAACATAGGTTTAGCTTTGAACGTTAAAAAAAAAAAATCCTTTCAGACCACACACTGCTTTTGTTGACTGATGTAGGTAAGTGATTTAGTACATGGAATATTTAGACAGAAAATATCATTATCATCGCATTTGTTGTTAATGTAGGTAAGTGATTTAGTACATGGAATATTTAGACAGAAAATATCATTATCATCGCATTTGTTGTTAATGTAGGTAAGTGATTTAGTACATGGAATATTTAGACAGAAAATATCATTATCATCGCATTTGTCGTTAATGTAGGTAAGTGATTTAATAAATGGAATATTTAGACGGAAAATATCATTATCATCGCATTTTTGTTGTTGTTGTTGTTGTTGTTTTTTATTTAACCATTTTTGTTTACATAACCATACATACATATGATAAATATTTACATACATACGTACATACATTCAACAACAATGTATAGTAACATCAAGATACAATTCTTACTACAAGAGCAATGTTATATGAAAGTGAATCTGAAAAAAAAAAAAGAAGTAAAAAATAATAAATTAATTTTTTTTTAAATAAATAAATAATAATAATTAAATTTATTCCTTAAATAAATTGTGACACACTGACCAAAATTTATCAAATTTATCATATTCACACTTGGAAAAGCCTACACTTTTTGTAATATTATAATATATATCTAATTTCATTTTTAATCCATTCCATATTTGGAATACATGTATAACTTTTCAAGTAACTCTTAAATATAATCTGCTTAGTTAATAATATAATTAAATTAATTGGATCATTGTTACTTGTTCTAAAACCCAAAATTACATTTTCTTTTGTAAAAATTTATTGATATACCTGTTTTTTCAAGGATCCATTCTGTCAACCCTTTCCAGATGGGATTAATTTTACTACAGTCAAAAAATAAATGAATTAATGTTGATATTTCATCTTTACAAAAAGAACAAAGTGGAGATTCAATATATCCTATGGTATGTAAAAAACGGTTATCTGGTAATATTCTGTGGATAATTTTGTACTGAAACCATCTTAATTCTGTGTTGTCCGTGCAGCGAAACGGCATTGCATTCATAAGTTTCTAATCGTATTCTTGATAATGACAATTTAGCTCAATTTCCCATTTTAAATGTATGTATTTTTTTGAAATTTTGATCCAAGCAATATATTATAATAATTTTTACTGCCTTTGCCGTTTATGTTGAGTTTAGAATTATTGTAAGGAAGAATGGGTTTTTTTAGTTTTATTTTGAATTGTTTTATTTTATGTCTCTTGCAATACCGCTTGACTGCACTTAAAATACTATAGTAATATATAATATTAATTTTAACATTGTATATTGTAATAAATTGTTCATATGTATAAAATTTACCATTGTCATCTATTAAGTCATGTATATGCCTAACTCCTGCTTCATACCAGTCTCTATAAAATACTGAGTTATTATTTATTTTAATGTCATCATTATACCAAATAAATTGAGACTGTCATTGTCACTACTGAGTTTGTTCTTACATGTTTCGAGGTATGCACACCAAGCCAATAAAGTGTCCTTCCAAAAGTTATATTTTACTGTTGGCACAATATTCTTTTCAATATAATCTGGATCAAATTCCATTATATGATCAAACTTATCAATCACGTTTAGTGTTAACAATTTCCATTTCAAATTAGAACTTGTACATAGTTTTTTGATCCAAGTAATCTTTTGTGCCATAATAAACATTTGGACATTGGGAACTTTAATACCTCCATCTCTAATATTGTACTTAATTTGTACGTTTGACCTTATCTGGTTTTCCCTTCCATATAAATTTTAAAAGTTTCTTTTGAAATTCTAGTATTAAATTAGTAGTCGGGTTTGGAATGGCCGAAAATAAATGATTTAGTTTTGCCATAAATAAGTATTTTACAACAGTGTTTCTTCCTATGGTGTTTAAAGTTCTACTTGACCAAATATTCATTAAAGACTTGATAGCTTTCACTTTATCAGTATAATTAATTTTAACTATATTTTCTAAATCAACATCAAACTTAATTCCCAATAAATTAAACTGGTCTATCCAATCAAGTTTCCATTCTTTACATAATTTATAACGACTGCGGTTTTTTTTGTTGTTGTTGGTTTTTTGGTGTGTTTTTTTTTGTTTGTTTTTTTGGAGGGGTGGGGGGGGGGGGGGGTGATCCTATCCAAATCAATTTAGTTTCATCCACATTCACTTTAAGACCTGAAAATCTAGAATAAAATGTTAAAGTATTCAGAGTAGCATATAGGCTTTTCTCCGTTCCATCTAATATTATTGTTGTATCCTCTGCAAATTGAGTAAATAAATATTCCATGTTCCCAAGTTTTATTCCTTTTATATTATTATTGTTTTTAATAGTCTGGCTAATATTTCTGCACAGAGAAGGAAAATATATGGAGACACATGATCGCCCTGCCTACACCCTCTTCCTATGTTAAAAAAAAGATGAAGCAAATCCATTTATAAGGACACTAGATTGGCTATCTCTCTGAAATAAGTAAACCCATTTCTGAATCGATCTTCCAAAACCAAAACACTTTAGTACTTTGTGAATAAAATCCCAGTCTACCGAGTCAAAGGCTTTTTCGAAATCAATCAATAATAATAAGCCTGGGATAGTATGTTCTTCAGTATAATTCATAATATCATATACCAATCGTGTCACTTCACCAATGAATCTACCTGATATAAATCCCTTTTGTTCTTCACTTATAATAATTGGAAGGACCGACTTTATTCTTCGGGCTATAGCAGCTGATGCTAATTTATAAGACACATTAAGTTAAGAGATAGGTCTCCAATTTTTAAAAAATTTCTTGTTTTTATTTGCTTTTGGAATACAGGTTATTAAACCTTGTTTTGGGGTAACTGAGAGCATTCCATTATTATATGCATCATTTAAAGAATTTATTAGATATTTGTTTAGATCTCTCCAAAATATTTTTTTAAATTCTACTGTAAATCCATCAGGGCCAGAACCTTTTTCATTTTTTAAAATTTTAAGAGCTTGTTGGATTTCATCATAACATAGTATACCTTCCAGACGTTCAGAAATATCTGGGTCTAATTTTGTGAACTCACTCGAGTTATTGTGTGAAAAGAGTTCTTCTAAGTTTACTTCACTTACTGGTTTTTTTTAATAAAGTTTTTTAAAGAAAGACTTAGTTTCCTCTATTATACTCACCGTGTCTTTGATTATTTGACCATCAGGTCTCCTATGAAAAGCCAGAACCTAGTAACTCACTTTTTGCTTGTTTTGAGAAAACCAAAGAAAACATCATTTGTGAATATTAAAATCTAGTCTATTCATGGAGATGTACTTACTGCTTTATATATATCCACTAAGGTTCACAATTCTCACCAATAATTAATCGGACTTAATTACCATTATTTTGGCGGGAAAATGAGTTACTAGGTTTTGGCATAGCAAATGCTAAAGAACTACATATATATTACCAAGGCAAAACCTAGTATGAAAATTATTAATTTATTTTCCAATAAATGTGTGTACAAATGGCAGGAAAATACGACATAGCTTCAATAAGGCATTGAGACCTGCAAGAAAATGCACTTGTCTCATGAATTGGAATGTTGTTTGAAGTTAACGACCGAAGTACTAGCCCTGTATCTAGTACAATCAAATTTAATGACATATAATCATGATTTAATGTTTAACTTTCTTACTAGGCCATTCTTTCTTACAGTGCATGTAATAGTAAGTTTTTAAATCTACAATAGCTGAAAAGTGGTCAAGTGGTTTATAAACCCCACAGACAACAAAGATGCCTCTGCCCGGACTAGTTCAAATGTGAGGTCTATTAATTGCTATTTTAGCGTATGGAATTTGCCAGGTCACTGACGTCTCTCTCGGGTATGTCCAACCAGAAGAGTTTCTTTGCGGCGGGGACAACACGTAACAAATTGAGTATTCCAGTCTTCTTGGATTTGGGAATGCCACGTGGTTCTGCCCTTTTGGATGGAAATTGACCTGTCACATCAAACTTCGCCTTCAGGAAGTCAACTTCTGTGTATGGGTCATAGAAGTCCTCCTTGTACATCATTGTACACCTACCCTTGGAGAATTTGACCTCACATACCTTTCCCAACAGCGGCATCTTTGTCGTCTTCCCGCTACGGGCGCGTTGTTCCCCGCTGAATTCATAGAAATCAATGTACTCCAAAAGAATGGGCATTATTATCTTGGAGGATGTTTAGCATAGCTCCACGAAGTCGTCAAAGGTAAATATATTCTCAGCCTGTTTCATTTTTTTCCCAATAGACCCATGAATGGAATCTGTCTTCATGTAAGTGTGCCTCTTTTGTAGGTATTTGATAACCACTTGCTGAGAGCCCCAAACTGCATTCACACATTGTGCGAGAGCTGTGTATAATGTCCAGTTCTTATTTTGCCCCCCACAATTATCAACATAGAATAGGAGGTTAGGGGATGCATCCTTAATAATGCACTTGATATACGCACTTGCAACATCTTGGGCAAATCTACCAGATGTTCTCTCATGCCACAACACCACATAATCTGGTTCATGATCAGCTCCCATTCGGGCAAAGGTCTCATTGAAAACAATGCGGCGGCTCACAAAGAAGCTCTATTTAGTGGAAAGTTTAGGTATTACCCTCTGCATATCAACGGCATACATATTAAAACCATCGGGAAACTCCTTCTGGTATTCAATTCGAGCTTTTGTATAAGCTATCTTATGTTATGGCCATCAATACATTCCTCACATGTATCGGCATCATGATCACCAAAAAGTATGTTTTAAAACCAATCCCAATCCAGCAAACCATCGAATAAGCCTCACTAAGCCTTCATTGGGTGATTATTAATTGTTTATATACTAAAACGCTATTAGAATGGTCAGAGATGGGGTCTAGTGTCTAGTGTGCCACCCGGAAATCGAAGCAACACTGCAATAAACTGAGTTGATTTGGTCATTTTCTCCTACATGTCATAGTATTTGCTTACTCACCTAACGTTTTTCAGGGCCATGGCCAGTAATTGCTTTCCTCTACTTGTCCAGGCCATACTTTATTGTGGTTATCCCATAATAAAGACACTGGTAAATGATTTATTTACTGAAATGTTATCACTTTCATGGGCGCAGCCATCTTGTTTTGGGCTTCAAAGCTGGCATCTGATTGGTTGGTTGAGATACTAGGTTTTACTGTGGTATCCTAGAACAATGGTGGAGTTGCTAGGTTTTGCCATGCTAATAACTTCGTAATGAAGGAAAATATCGCCATACACAATACACTAAAGGGAAGTCATATACCTAGTACTTCAAAAATAATATCAACTCAATTTTGATTTTAAAAAATTAGTTACTAGGTTCTGGCTTTGCACGGGAGAGGTATCTCTAATTCTACAAAAGATTTATTTAGAAAAGTTCTAGATTCTAAATTTAAAAAATATATTGTGGGTTTTTCACCTTTCTCAACCCAACTTGCTTTTGATCTAACAAAATTCCCTTCATCTCTAATACAACTAATTTTTTCAATTTCAACATTCATTAATTTAACACTTTGGATTAGTTTGTTTTTAACATTAATATCTTCTGTATCATCTATTGTGTTAGTCTATCAAGTTCAATTGATGCTCTTTTTGTCTATTTATTGTCATTTTCTTTTTCATCGATGAATACCATATTGTCTTCCCCCGAATCATAAGTAGTAAGGTCTCCCATAAAAGCTGATCATTGATTGTTAATTGGTTTATAGTCTCGCCATTAGTTTTATTTTTGTATTGCTCAACAGTTACATTTATAGTTTCTTTAATTAACTTTAAAAATTCCTGGTCTTCAAGTAATGAATTATTAAACTTCCAAAAACCCTTTCCACTTTTTATTTTATTAATTTTTAATGTTAATTCAATAAGTGAATGATCAGATTTAAAACTGGGATGAATATTTGTAGAAACAGCTGATGATAATAAATTAAGTGATATTAAAAAATAGTCTAACTGTGACTGTTTCAAGGGTGTAGTCTGTGTCCAAGTAAATTGCCTTGAAACTGGGTTATGTTCTCTCCATGGATCTTTTAAGTCAAATATTTCTATCATATCAAATATCTTTTCTAGCATTTATTGTTAATGTAGGTAAATAATTTAGTACATGTAATATTTAGACGAAAAAAAAAATGTCACTATCATCGCATTTATTGTTAATGTACGTAAATGATTTAGTAAATGGAATATTTAGACGGAAAATATCATTATCATCGTATTTGTTAATAATGTAGGTAAATGATTTAGTAAATGGAATATTTAGATGGAAAAAGAAGGAAGGAAATATTTTATTTAACGACGCACTCAACACATTTTATTTACGGTTATATGGCGTCAGACATACGGTTAAGGACCACACTGATATTGAAAGAGAAAACCCGCTGTCGCCACTCCATGGGCTACTCTTTTCGATTAGCAGCAAGGGATCTTTTATGTGCACTGTCCCACAGACAGGATAGTACATACCACGTCCTTTGTTATACCAGTTGTAGAGCACTGGCTGGAACGTGAAATAGCCCAATGGGCCCAACGACGGGAATCGATCCTAGATCGATCGCGCATCAGGCGAGCGCTGTACCACTGAGTTACGTCCCGCCCCCTAGACGGAAAATGTTATCATCATAATTGTTGTTACTGTAGGTAAATGATTTAGTTACTGGAATATTTAGACGGAAAACACCACTATCATAGCATTTGTTGTTGGCAGTAAATCTTCGTAGGGAGATGAAGCACAGTAGTAGAGCTTCCGCCAGAGATACAACGATCCCGGGATCCAAGTTCGCTTATGTGACCCACTGAGTTATTTCCCACTCCAATCACGGATTCATTATCAACACCAAGTGCGGCAATTACCACATACTATGTATGCTGGTGTGTGGTGGCTGGTGTGTGGGTGTTGTTGTTTGGGGTTGTTTTTTTTTTGTTTTTTTCATTTCGTTAAAGGCGCACAACTATCGAAATTATGTGTTATTTTGTTTTGTTTTCACATGTATAGATAATTCATTACCCATATCAAAGTCCAATCGAATACGTTTACTAACTAATTGTATTAAAGGCATATTGTCACAGACCACTGACCTATAAAATGGCCTAACAAAGTATTACATGAAAAAAAGATATGTTGGATCTGTCCCTAAATGTACTTTATTCAACCATCTATTTAACCACCACATTCCACTTATTAAGGATATTTTGTATAAATAATTGAATTATGGCAATGGTCCATAAATTAATGTAATTTTCATTATAAAGTTTTAAAGAAATAAATAAGGCATTAAATCCGTGACAGTATGCCTTTAAGAGTGGTGGGGATATTTATTGAGTGACCTACAGGTAAAGCGCCTAACATCACTATCATCACATACATATATTCAACCCATACTTGCTGTGTTGATATGTTTAGCCTTTAATCACTTTATATATTGGTAAGATACGATGACTAGATAAATTTCTTTTTTATATAACATTTAGTGAAATATCTTAAAATATCAGTGAAATAAAAGTGTTATCAGTCACTCAGTGACGATAACATATTTTAGAGTGAACATTTCACTATTTGACTCTAAAATGTGTTATCGTCACTGTAGAAGGTGTTATCTTCGCTGTAAGACAGCAGGAACTATTTTGCTGCTGGAATTTTAAAAACAAAGGTAAATTGCCAAACGTTATATAATAAATAGAAAATGTCATGGTTTTTGTCAAATATGATTTATATCTCATCTCGTGAAGTTTGCTATCATATCACACTCGGCGTGCAAGCGCGACTCGTTACATATGATTGCAAACTTCACGATATGAGATATAGATCATATTTGACAAAAAAAAACATGAAATAATTTCGGTCGTAGACCAAAAATATAGCTTTCAAGGACGAAGTACTTTTATTTATATTAATGTTATCATCAGCAAAGCGGTGTTGTAGTTGTTCAGTTACTATTTTGTATTTCTAGTTGATGGTTGTGATTTTTAAAAACCATTTTCAAAACGATTTTTATTTCAAAAATAAGAAACAAATTGTCGTTATTTAAGAACTATTTTGTTTTTGGTGTATAGATATTGTAGGTGACAAGGCATTCAAAACGCGAGGATCTACAAGTTCTCTAGAAAACGGTAAACTGTGAAATAAAACCGTTAATTCCACTGATTATTCGTATCATGTATGATTGCAGAATAAATTAGATAACTGGTTACTGTCTTAAGATAGCGGTTTTGTCTTGCTTGGGACGAATGGGGCGAATGCCATTCTAATCTAACCTCTGCAGGTATCTTAAGACGATAACCAGTTATTCTATATATACTTTAAATAAAGAAGGAAATGTTTTATTTATCGACGCACTCAACACATTGTATTTACGGTTATATGGCGTCAGACATATGGTTAAGGACCACACAGATATTGAGAGAGGAAACCTGCTGTCGCCACTTCATGGGCTACTCTTTTTCTATTAGCAGCAAGGGATCTTTTATATGCACCATCCCACAGACAGGATAGTACATACCATGGCCTTTGTTACATCAGTTATGGAGCACTGGCTGGAACGAGAAATAACTGACGGAGATCGACCCTGGCGGGATGTATCCCAGTCGTAAAGCGCTCGCTTGATGTGCGGTTTGTCTAGGATCGATCTCCGTCGATGGCCGCATTGGGCTATTTCTGGTTCTATCCATTGCACCACAACTGGTATATCAAAGATCGTGGTATGTGCTATCCTGTATGTGGGATGGTGCATATAAAAGATCCTTTGCTACTAATGGAAAAAGAGTAGCCCATGAAGTGGCGACAGCGGGTTTCCTCTCTCAATATCTGTGTGGTCCTTAACCATATGTAGTGGGTTTCCTCTCTAAATGGCAAAATTACCAAATATTTGATATTCAATAGCCGATGTTTAATAAATCAATGTGCCCTAGTGGTGTCATTAAACAAAACAAACTTTAACTTTAATATTTTAATTAAATTTGTTGACATGATACTGCACCTTTAAAAGCTTTCCGTTAACGATGCTAATTGTAGTAACACGTTATGGCATACGATCTAGGGGTAAAAAGACTATTACAGGCCAGTAGGAACGATATCTGGAGTGGAGGGCACAATGTCTAGTGGGGGGGGGGGGGGGGGGCATAGCTTTTTAGTGGGGGGCACAAGTCACATTTTATCTTTATTAATATAGAGTATGACCAAAAAACATGTGTTATAAATTGTATATGCATATATTCCTCCTATGCCGTTGTGCAACGGCCCGAGTGTAAATAAATTCTTGTCTTGTCTTGTCATTAAGTGGGCGACACAGACAACACATCCCCCAACCACCATTTCCCTACCCCACCCACATCCCCGCTTCATACGGGCCTGCAGTACCGTCACTCCATCCGCTAGCTACGCTACTTTTCACAATACAGCTTGATTGTAAGTAAATACTTCTCTACTATAAGCTAGTGAGAATCAACGCACTCGCATCTCTTTTATTTGCCGTCGGCGAAACTAAACCTTAATTAATTGTATCGCTTGTTCCCGGCGATACTTAAAACATTAGTAGCCAATAAAGTTTATTATTTAAATTCTCGACCAAGCTGCGAGATGAACTCCATAGTTTGACCATGCAAATCTCGTTGTACTCTAGTTCATTCAAGCACTCTCTCTTGGTTATGACCATAGCATGGAATCAATATCTGTAAATTAGTCCGAGTCTCTAAGATTCCATGAGCGCATGCCAGGACTAAGGTCATTGGTTCTATAACTATTATGTGACGCTAATCAAACTGCGTTTTACGTTGGGACTGGTGTTCCTTCCAAGATACTGCGCAGTCGCTGTTGTATACCGGTCAGAGAAATTCCAGAAAAACACATGGAGTTTTTGACAGACAATCGTCTGCCCCTGGTGTTTTCAATCAAATAATTTTAATGGTGCATTACGATGTCTGAAGACCTTTGACGTTGATTCGGAACAACGGAAGTGAATACCGCTAGAACTCTGTCGATTATTATCTCCTACCTTGTCTTCCTGTAGTCTTTCCGTGGCACCATATTTACGGAGAGTCATCGTGCTGTTTTTCAGTTAATCTTTATTTCCTGGTGTCAAGAAACGCATTTTTCATGGCAAGATATATGAGTTAATGTCCTGAAATCTTTCTTCTGATCGAGAAATCGATATCCTCGAGTTAAGAAAATGTCATTGCAACATGTTTCAAACAAACTGAGACTTAGTAAAACATTTGTTTTGTTTAACGACACCACTGGAACACATTGATTAATTAATCATTGACTATTGGATGTCAAACAGTTTGGTCATTTTGACATATAGTCTAACAGAGGAAACCCGCTATATTTTTTCCATCTTATCAGGTCAGGTAATAGGGCTTAACGTGCACATTCAAAGCAAGCTGTTGTAGCGCACGCCTTTCATGGGCACAGGTGTCGGCCTAGGCCGGCTCCTCCATCCAGGACAGGGAAAGGGTTTGGTGTGGGTGAGAGGAGGGTCCACTCGCGCTGGCAAGTGCAAGAGATCACCAGCAGCCCGATCGGGGTCAGTAGCGGTGCTATTGAATTGTGAATGTTTCGTAGGATTAAGTAAAGAAATGAAAGGATTGTGCAATTTTATTTAGGTAATTTTGGGGCATTATTTGGAAAGGTTCATGGAAAGATAGTTTTTCCATTAGTAGCAAGGGATGTTTTATATGCACCTTCCCACAGACAGGATAGCACATACCACGGCCTTTGATATACCAGTCGCGATGCACTGGCCGGAACGAGAAATAGCCCAATGGGCCCATCGACCTAAACCGACCGCGCATCAATCAATTGCCTTACCACTTGGCTATGGGTTTAAAACTTAATAATATATTTTTATTTAGGAAATTTAACTTTATTCATTATAACGTTATGTGCCAATTCATTGGTTCCCTTTTGCCGCAAACGGACTGTGGTAACCTACTGTATCTTCGAATAATTCCGTACGTACGACAACAAATATACATGTTACAAAATAACATGAAGTTTAAGGTACAACGAACTTTACGACGATTAGAAACACACTTTATGTACAGACACTAATATGTGAGTAGGAAAATGTATTTAACGTGCAAGTTTAGTTGTTAAAAAGTATTTGTTAGTCGGTAACATCGTAATAATAACAGGAAACTCGTGTCAGTTTGGTTAAGAACAAACTAATTGTTGCCATCAGGAAACGTTTAATATTAAAGGGACATTCCTGAGTTTGCTGCATTGTAAGATGTTTCCGACTAATAAAATAGTTCTACGATTAAACTTGCATATTAAATATATTGTCTTGTTTAGAATATCAGTGTCTGTATACTCAATGTATTTCTGGTCATCTTAATAAATGTAAAAAACCCAAACTGGATTTTGTCTTTAAAAAATGTCGTACGTACGAAAACACAATATTTTAGGAAATAAGATGAAATTTAACTTAGTACAAATATTAGAACGATCAGAAACACATTTAATATACAGCCACTAATATTTCATGTAGAAAAATGTATTTGATATTTAATTACTATTGTTAAAATGTTTTATTTAACGACGCACTCAACACATTTTATTTACGGTTATATGGCGTCAGACATATGGTTACGGACCACACAGATATTAAGAGAGGAAACCCGCTGTCGCCACTTCATGGGCTACTCTTTTCGATTAGCAGCATATAGTTTTAGAGAGGAAACCCGCTACATTTTTTTTTCCATAATAGTAGCAAGGGATCTTTTATATGCACCATCCCACAGACAAGATAGCATATACCACAACTTTTGATGTACCAGTCGTGGTGCACTGGCTGGAGCGAGAAATAGTCCAATAAGCCCACCGACGAGGATCGATCCCAGACCGACAAAAAAAAAAGGAGAAATGATCAAAAGCATCGGAAACTATTTTTAAAAGGCTTTGCGTGTCATATTTTAGATTTCTGTCAGGATGAGTAGCAACAATTGCGTACACGCTTTAGCCCAATTAAAAATCAAAAGGCGAGGATATATACCTACATATACACATGACACACATCAAGAGACAGACAGACAGAGACATAGACAGATAGCCAAAGACGCGGTCTGTGTCGGAAAAGTAACAGCTATAATTATTATCTTCTTTATCAAGGAGGGATAACTAGCAATTCAGTGAATGTGTGTGGTAATAAAACATCCATAAAATCGAAATAACACTATCTGCCACAACGTGTTTACCTAACGAAATAGGCGTGTGTTTGTTTGGTTTCCCTTTCTACACACATTCCAGACATTTATACATAATGGCTGCAAAAAACAACCCCTACGGTACGTGCATCTTATGGTCTTCCGCCTTTGGGAAACGGAAATCACATCAATGGTCTTGGCTTTTTAGCATATGTTGGAATTCAAACGAAACTTCCAAGACAGAGGATCATGCTACTTGAACATCAAAGTGTCAGTAATTATTTAACTGGTTAGTTTGAGTTCAAGGTGTTTTCTGACGGTGAGAGTTGTAGTAACAATTTTGTGGGCCTTTTCTGGACTGTGTGTGAGAGAGAGAGAGAGAGAGAGAGAGAGAGAGAGAGAGAGAGAGAGAGAGAGAGAGAGAGAGAGAGAGAGAGAGAGAGAGAGAGAGAGAGAGAGGGGGGAGAGAGAGTTAGTGACTGACGGGTGAGTGGGTGAGAGCACACACGCGTATATGTATACATGTGTCCGTCTCTGTCTTCCCATCTAGGTTTTCACTGTATCTATCATTTTCTCCACTTTTGTATTCCTTCTCTCTCTCTCTCTCTCTCTCTCTCTCTCTCTCTCTCTCTCTCTCTCTCTCTCTCTCTCTCTCTCTCTCTCTCTCTCTCTCTCTCTCATTCTCTAGCTCACACTTAGTCACTATAGTGTATATCTTTTACGTTTTACGTGTTCTTTTTATACCAATTCGACCTTACGCTAGAAATTGTTACTAAAAATCGATTCGTGCGAACGTACCTTTAGAAACACCAGCCCCTAATGGGACATGAATGAATTATAATGTACAATCAAAAGTGAAATTGGCTGCGCCACGCAATTATCGACATTTCGCTTAACTCAATAACAGTGTTCGCACTATTCGGTAATATTATACTTTTGTAACACCATATTCTAATAGATATCATGGGCGGATCCAGGGGGGGGGGGGGGGGGGGGGGGGACCAGGGGTACGCGTCCCCCCAAAAAATTGTTCAAGTGCCCTCAAAATGTCCAAGTGCCCTTTTTGTTTGTAGAATTTTTTTTTTTTTAAGTAAACAATAATTATATTGTAGATAAATGAAATCAAGATTTTCGTGTACATGCGCAAGCTTGCAGATATGTGTCTGTGTTATTGAGTCTCAATGGGGCCCCATTGAGGTTCTAACGCGAGTGACGCCAATTTACTTCATTATTGCTAGTATATTATGACGTAGAACTGTAGGAATTCATATTAATTGTAAATATCAAAACTTGTAGTAAGGTGCCCTTTTGACGAGTCAATGTGCCCTTCTTTTTTGGTCCCCCCATAAAAATATTTCCTGGATCCGCCCATGGATATAACATGCCATCTTACATAATGCAAAAAAAAAATTGTTTTATTTAACGACACCACTAGGGCACATTGATTTATTAATCATATGGTAATTTTGACATAATTTTAGAAAGAAACCCCGCTACATTTTTTTTCATAATAGTAGCAAAGGATCTTTTATATGCACCATCCCACACACAAGATAGCACATACCACGACCTTTGATATACGAGTCGTGGTGCTCTGGCTAGAACAAGAAATAGACCAACGGGCTCACCGACGGGGATCGATCCTAGACCGACCGTGCATCAAGCGAACACTTTACCATTGGGATATGTCCCGCCTCGCTCCATAATGCAAAACAATGAAAATGACATATTTTAATTGGGTTATATAATTAGCTATTTTTTTCTCTAAAAACCTTTATTTTTGACGCACATGCACGAAGGCCAACATGTATAGAAACGATGTAAACCACTTTACGCACTGTTCTGAGAATTACTATAGCTTTGTAATTTAATCACGTTCATAGATAATTTTCAAAAACAAAAGTTCTCTTTATTCTGCTACAAATCTATAATGAATTGCATTAAAATGACATTTTGTTATAAATTTAACACCAAAACCAGACAGCCGTAAACGCAAACTCTTTAACCTACATGACGTCATTTTATGTGTTTGTCAAATCGTGATGGCGTCATATTTAGTACCGACAAGGTCATTGGTTTGTAAGCGTCAAATTGTCCAAAAGTATTGTTCGTTAGACCAATGCAGAATATTTCTCACTGAGAAAATATGGAAAATATTTTCCCTGTTATGAGTGACCGCTGGGGTAATAAATATGGTTACGGACCACATAGATATTGAAAGAGGAAATCTGCTGTCGCCACTTCATGGGCTACTCTTTTCGATTAGCAGCAAGGGATTTTTTTTATATGCACCATCCAACAGACAGGGTAGTACATACCACGGCCTTTGATATACCAGTCGTGGTACACTGGCTGGAACAAGAAATAGCCCAATGGGCCCACCGACGGGGATCGATCCCACACCGACCGCGCATCGAGCGAGCGCAATACCACTGGGCTACGTCCCGCTCCGCAAAACAAAGAGTCCTTGTTAGTTTAAGAGGTTCCACATTTGTTCAGTAAATGACCCTTTAATATTTGTAGGCCTACTTTACTCTGATTCTCCTTTCTTATTACCCCATTACTGCTTGTCAAAAAACAATGACCAATGCTCCGTCCTACGAAGCGATCTTAGCGCTAAGATCACCTTAAATGCATATGGTAGCTATCCACTTAACGTGATCTTTGCGCTAAGATCATCTTAAATGCATAAGGTAGTAGTAGTTATGCACTTAATGTGATCATAGCGCTAAGATTGCTTCGTGGAACGGGGCCCAGGAGCTTAATTCACAGAGCTAGCTTAAGCTCTTTTAAGCAACGTTACCGGCTTCGGTGGTGTCGTGGTTAAGCCATCGGACATAAGGCGTGTAGGTATATGGTTCGCAGCCCGGTACCGGCTCCCACCCAGAGCGAGTTTTAACGACTCAATGGGTAGGTGTAAGACCACTGTATACCTTCTTCTCTTTCACTAACCACTAACCACTGACAACTAACCCACTGTCCTGGACAGGCAGCCCAGATAGCTGAGGTGTGTGCCTAGGACAGCGTGCTTGAACCTTAATTGGATATAAGTACGAAAATAAGTTGAAATGAAAATAATTAAGTAACGTCACATTGTCCTTGTGCATGCAAGTCGTTCCGCATTTCACCGCGAGATTTCGCAAAGTTGCGACAGCCAGAGTGAATTGGATTCCGAGATCCCAACGGCGTCAGCGATGATTATATAACAGGCCACACGAACGTGGATCTCATAAGACTGGTGGTTAAAAACGTGTGTGGAAAGTGATTTGAACTCTCTAAAAACGAGATTCGCAAATTGTGTATGGCACACACGCGCGCCAATCTGATTAAAATTAGTTCTACTGGACTACTAGTAGATCTAACAGCATTGCGTGGACTCCCATGTCCAGGTGACATTTCATCTATAAATAACAATTTAAATATCGACCAATTACACTTCGTCTTTTATAGCGTTATTCGGGAGAATACAAATTCTAAAAATATCGGGCGAGACTATTTATGCAATAGGCGAACTTGTTGGTCAATATCAACATTAAAAAAACAGGGGGAAAAGTGCGGTAATAAACTCTGGATTGTATACTAGTATAAACAGATTTTATGGCTATACCATCATGGTTTTTTGTTTCGTCTTGAAACTAATTTTATATTAAAACATTTTATTGCAATTAGTTTCCGGTATACTTCGTAATTCACCTGAATCATTTCGTATACCCTCGGCATAATCCCGAATGTTTTCAAATTCTTTTCAAATCACTGGCATGATTTTGCAAGTAAGGTTTTGATTGGTTGAATGAAAGGTCAACTGGACATGAGCTTCAACGGGCTGCTGTTAGATCTGAACTGAACTGAACTGAACTGAACATTTATTTCTCTCAGGCCGTAATCCACGGCATATGAGGAACAATATATAATACAACAATTCACACTTTTTAACAAGATGACAGAGTAAAACTATTCACATAAGTATATCTACATAAAACGAACATGGGAATATAATTATAAATAATTGGTTTGGGTTTGCATACACAATAATAATACAATAAAGCTATGAGCCGGAGGGCTTGAAAGTATTCATAATATGTTTACAAAATATTGCAAGTTTTCGGAGGACACCAGTTTTTTTACAATTAAATAATTCGTGAAATTTATATGTGTTTGGTTTGGATCGATAATATTTCGGTATATATTGAAGTCTGAAAATATGGGCATGTAAAAATATAATGGAATTCATCTCCGATGTCGTTAGTGTTGCATAAAAAACACAATCTATCATGTAATGGTTTACGTATCCATCTACCTGTCTCTATTGGAAGATTGTGGTTTGATACTCTAAAACGTAACAATGGCACCAATGTTTTTTTTCAATAAATTTAAATAATTTTCGAATGCTATACTGCTTTTAAATATTTTGTAACAAGATGCTTTCGATGAAGTGTCAATATGACTGTACCATGTTTGCAAAAATTGATCTATGAGTTTTATTGAAATAAACATTTTCAACAATGAAGCACTATTAATACGCTCACAATGTGACCACCATATGTATGTGCAACCAATATTATCTAAAATTGATTTTATAAAAGCTATCCATTTGTGATCATAAAAAATGTGTATTATAATCATTCAATAACATTCTGTACGCTTGGACTGCTTCCCAGTAATCATCCTAAACCAAAATCCTATCATTCTTATTTTTACTGTTATATCTACCGGGAAGCATCCAAGTTCTCCATACAACATATATAATGGGGTGGATTTTCTAACAGGCAATAATAACTTTAAATATTTGCTATACAATTTTTCTATGCAGGACAGACTTTCAAAACCCCAAATTTCACATCCGTATAAAGCAATAGGTAAAACCATACAATCGAATAATTTAAGTTGGCATTGAATGGAAAGATGGCAACGTTTCCTTGTCTAAGTGTAAAATACATAGCTTTTGAGCTTGATCATATTGATGTTTTCGAGCATTAGTGAATTTATTGGATTTATGAAATATAATTCCAAGATATTTGTATATTTCTACATTATCTAGATTTGTGTTTCCTAAATGGAACCTTTTGGAATAATCTTTTTTATTACCACTGAAAATTAGCACTTTAGTTTTTTTTACAATTTACATTTAGTTTCCATTTGTACAATAAGAGTCGAAAAATATTTAATAAATTCTGCATGTCGTCATAATTTTCGGCAAAGAGCGCTGTGTCATCAGCATATAGTAACACAAAAAGAACAAATTTTGTATACAAAGTGGAATCTGTGAATAAGTTATCTATGCGGATGCCATTACAATCATTAGTTTTCTTAAACGTATCCTCTAAATCATTGAGAAACATGGAGAATATAGGGGCGATAAATTTTCTCCCTGTCTAACACCCATGGAACATTGAAATAATCCGACATTGTGTTATGTGCACTAATGCATGACTTAATGTTCTGATACATGCTATATATTACTTTAAAACATTTACCATTAATACCATTTTGTATCCCCAAAGTCCTTTCTCCATACTGAGTCGAATGCCTTGCTAAAATCTATAAAAGTACAATACAGTTTTTTCTTCCGTGCTTTTAGCAATTCGATGAGTCCATATAATGTAAAAATATGATCGTTCGTCGAGTACTCCTTCCTGAATCTTGAAACTTCAGATAAACAAATCATTAGTTTCTAAATATAATTTCAGTCTATTATTTAAAACAGCTGTAAACAGTTTCCCGAGACAACTAAGTAAAGTAATAGGTCTAAATTTTCTGGAACAGTTTATCGCCACATTTATAGATCGGTTTGATTATGCCAACTAGCCACGAATCAGGAAAGATGCCATGTTCAAACACTAAATTAAAGGCTTAACATACACAGGGACCATACAGCCGATAGTATGCTTAATATACTCGTTGATTATTTGGTCTATTCCGCAGGCTTTATGTTTTTTAGATTTTTAACAACGGCGAGTATTTCTTCTTGTATATTGATGCCTCAAAATCTATATTAAAACTTGGATCTTTTTCTTCTGTTGTGTTGTCATCACTGCTGTTTATATTTTAAAGTAATCGTACAGAGTGTCTAAAGGGGGGAGAGTAGGGTCTTGTTTTTCTTTTAACAGTTTCGTGGGGTGGTTCTGTGAGTCTTGTTCTGTCTTCCAATTGTGTTTGTTAAACATATGTATTACATTTCTGTAGCTTTTACTGGCATTCAAAAGTCGTTGCTTATTATCAGGTGTTTTTCATGCTGATCTCGCTTCTGTATACTTTCTTCTTAGTGTTCTGCAATGATTGCCAAACCATGCTTTGTACGGGTATTTTCACGCTTGTGTCTGGCTCTGACGCGGGCTTGCGTGTAACCGAAAGTGTCGGCTGCGGTGTCAACAAATATCGGTCCCAATACGCTCCACTGCACCATTCAGCTTTTCTTTCGAGAAGTGTTCACACAGTTCATTAATATACGTTTATGTCGTTGACTTTTCTTTGTTTATATTTTCACTATAGTGTTTAGCCTCTTTAGTATTCCATTCCTTGGGGTGAGTTCATTATTAATGACGGCGTGGTGTTTACCACTAGCTGTATGGATATTCAGTCGCATTGTTAATGGATTGTGAATGTCCGAGAATAGTGGTTCCACATGTAATAATGGAGCTAATTTTAATTAGACTGACACGCGCGTCCGAAAGAAACTGATTTTTGTTTGCGTGAATGTGGGCGTGCATATAATAACGTAGAGCATAATGTGTACTCATTGACCTCCACAGAGACTCTTGAGATTGATACATTGAAACTTAATTTTCATTAAACCGTGAGACCGTCGCCAGGAGGATATTAAAACGTCCATTTCGTGTCACGTTTTCCGGTTCATGTTACAGCGAGAAATAAATTTCCATTTGTTGTGTTCCATTAGTGGATTAAACTTTGAATTGTTTTACGAGTGACATAAACTTGGTACGAAATGGTTGCTGAAACACAGTGTTTGGCACAACACTGATTTGAGCATATTGCCCAGTGGTATAAAGCCGCCCTAGGATCGTTCCAGATTTCTCGTTCCAGCCATGATCCCTTCTAATGGAAAAACATGTAGCGGGTTTCCTCTCTAAGACGATATGTCAAAATTACCAAGTTTGACATAAAATAGCGATACATGAGGTGTCGTGTAAACAAAAATAACAAACAAACTGGAGGGGGGGGCGGGGGGTTTAAATGTAGTTTCGCCATACAGTTTCAGAGTTAGGGCAGTAGCCGATGACATGAGTGATAAAACAAATTAGCGTAGCTTCGCCATGACATCCAATAGCCGATGGTTTTAATAAATAAATGTTCTTTAGTGCTTGTTAAATAAAACAAACTTTAACTTTTTTATCATGGTCGTGATCCTTTCATATTTACGTCATATCCATTGTCCTATAAAAGACAGTTTAAAAGGAATCGATAACGTTCGTATTAAACTGTCATTCAACAGGAGATGGATACGTCGTAGAAAGTTACAGACGCGTGTGCGAACGTATGTAATAATATAGCTATTACTGAGACGTGCAAAACTCGGGCTTTGTAACGAGAAACATTTATCATATTTTACACTCCAGCTTTTAGTGTTGTTGTTGTTGTTGTTGTTGTTGTTGTTGTGGATTTTTGGCTTTGTTGGATTACTGAAGGGGTCTAAGATGGGGTTTTATTCTTTTTGCGTTGTTTTGTCTTTTTGGCTGAATTTGGGATGTAGTTTTTGTTGTTTTGTCTTTTTGGACGGAATTTGGGATGTAGTTTTTGTTGTTTTGTCTTTTTGGACGGAATTTGGGATGTAGTTTTTGTTGTTTTGTCTTTTTGGACGGAATTTGGGATGTAGTTTTTGTTGTTTTGTCTTTTTGGACGGAATTTGGGATGTAGTTTTTGTTGTTTTGTCTTTTTGGACGGAATTTGGGATGTAGTTTTTGTTGTTTTGTTTGTGTTCTTCGTTTTGTTTTTGTTTCATTTGGTTTGGTTTGGGTTTGGGTTTTGTCTTTCTTTTTGTTTGTTTGTTTTGAGGGGTTTTTTTTGTTTTTTTTTAATCCTTTGTTTGTTTTGGTGGGTTTTTGTTATTGTTATTCTTTTCGTAGACGGCAGCATCATTTTTACCCACAAATGAAACCATCACACGCTTTATCACTAGCAGGTTAACAAACAAAATCAGCTCATATAAACTGGAATAATTGGGTTTATATATATATATATATATATATATATATATATATATATATATATATATAACAGGGCCATAGCTAGCGGGGGGTAGGGGGCATTTGCCCCCCCCCCCCTCCCCGAAAAAAAATCCGTTTTTGACCATAGCGGGACATTTTGTTGTACTATTTGTCTGTATAATTCCGAAGTGTTATGTACAGTAAGACATCCTTAATATTATTCATAGCTCTATTGGTAAAATCAAGGTGTTCGCTATTCCAACTTCATCAGTATGTGACCTTTATAAAACACGACCGTCTGGGCGATTACGTGTCTAACTCACTACTTGGTCTTATTAAGGTGGGCGTATCAATGGGTACATACTTGGATGGATGGACTTTCGCTGATGTAACATTTCCCGTGTCGCCACTGGTCATAAGAGCAATATTTGATTGATTACGGAATGTGACATGAGTGTTGACAGGATCTATAGGATGCAGGAACATTTCAGCACAACAGATTCGAAAATTGCATTCGCGCGGTTCAAAAAATATCCTCGCGGTCATGCATAAGATTTGAGATGGGCATCAAGCACAAATAATAGATTGTGGTGGCGCTTTTATGGCTTTAAACTGCCATCTCCGATCCAGTGTCTAGAACGAAATCGAATCACATTTGCATGGTGTTAACCTTCTCAGCGCTAAATGTCTCGTTAGTCATGGACATAACTTTTTGACGAAGTCAGAGGTTGTGTCCACAGCAGGCGTGCTTGAACAGTTCTTTGATGGAAGCATGCCAAAAATTACTCCCCCCCCCCCCCCCCCCCCCACACACACACACACTGATTTAGTGTTTACAAAACGTTTAGAATGTGAAAATAGTCTAAGCTCTGACGGTGCGCAAATTACATACAGTCCGATCCTAAAGCTTTACGTTCGTGTGCCGTGCTGACGTTCAAGGAAGAGTCTTGGGTCTAGATCTACAGTTTGTGTTGAATCCATACTCAAAGTTTATCTTGCATTCAGATTCAAATTTGAGTCAATGGTATAGTTTCATCGTTAAATTATGAGACGGGATTTAGACTGAGTTTGAATTCAGACTATTTTAAGTCGGAATCCAACTCAAATTTTGAGACTTTGAGTTGCGAATTAAAACAAAAGTTTCAAGATCACACTAAATGATGTATACACCTGAATCATGGTAGATATATAAGATACAGGGGTGGGAGTGCTGAATATTTACTGTTATAATTATGTAAAATGTTGGACATGTCTAAATAAATACTACACACAACTAAATGGCATGTACAGTACAAAGATGGCTGTCGACAGTGCAGATTAAAAGAGGGGAAGCAATCAGAAATATCAGAAACTGTTAAAAGGGCTTTGCGTATTATATTATTGATACTGCAATAATGATCACAACAGATGAACATATAACTTTACAGGATGTATACTGCAATAATGATCACAACAGATGAACATATAACTTTACAGGATGTATACTGCAATAATGATCACAACAGATGAACATATAACTTTACAGGATGTATACTGCAATAATGGGCACACTAATTAAATGAATACCTATGCTGCAATAATTATCAATGTGCATAATAATTATATTTATATTTATTTATACATAAACGTGGGCGAAATTCCTTTTAAATTGTAAATATATATGGATCTTTAAGACAATTGGAGTTGTATAATTTGTCGATACAGGATATATATATATATATATATATATATATATATATATATATATATATATATTGTGCGATGTTCATACTGTATATACAGACCTTTCGTTTGGCTGCTGCTAGCTGGAGTCGGCGCTTGTTACCGGCATCACTCTTGTAGTTCTTGATCCATATGTTATATCCAATTTTCGAATAGGAGAAGATGAGGATGACCAAGGGCCCGAAGTACTGCAGCACCATGAGGGCCAGGCTGTAGGCGTACCTCCTGGACTGGTCTTCCCACACCTCCAGACACTGACCGCTCGTATTGGAGAAGTACTCCATCCGAGACTTGAGCAGCGTCGGCAGCGGTATGGCCAGCGATACGGCCCATATGGCCGCGATCACGAATACCGTCTTCCGCGGGCTGATGCGCTTCACGAAAGGGTGCACGATGGCGATGTACCGGTCGATGCTCATGGCCACCAGGGTGTAGGAGCTGAGGAAGACGATGACGACCTGCGTGTACAGCACGACGGGACACATGCCGGCCTCGAAGGGCCAATAGTTCTTCAGGTTCACCACGAACGTGAACGGGATGCAAAAGATAGCCAGCAGGATGTCGCTGACGGCCAGGTTCACGATGAAGTAGTTGGGCACGGTGTGCATGCGCTTGTAGGCGAACACCAGGTAGCAGACGATGCCGTTGCCGCCGATCGCCGTGACGGTGATGATGCAGTACAGGATGATGAGCAACGTCTCCACGTGTTTCGATATCTTCCATGAAAACTGGTCTTGGTTTTCCGTGGTGGCGTTCATTCCTTAAGGAGCTTGCACTGAATCCTCTGTCAGTACCCAGAATTAATCGTTGTGGTTTCATCAATGTCCTTTAAGAATATGTTTAGAGATGTAGTTTTTACTGAAAATACCTCTGTTCAGAAACATCCCTCGGCGGCATCGTTGGTGACGTTAGAATACACTTAATCCTCTGTGAATATCCAGTAATAATGATTGCCGTAGTATCATCAATATTGTTTTTCTATGAAGTATAGATAATTTTCTTTTCTCTCTGAAACCACCCTGTTCAGAAGCATGCCTTAACGTTTCGAATTCAATGACATTATCGTGATTTTAATCCAGTATTAATAATTGCTGTAGCATCAATGTCCTTTAAGTATAGCCTTTAACTAAATGTTTACTACTAAACAATATTCACAAACATCTCTCGATTATCGTTTTCTATAAAGTTAGCGTCCACTGAATCCTCTGTTAGAACTCAGCATTCACAATTATCGTGGGATCATCAGCGTCCTTTAGCTGTAAGGTTTAATGAAATGTGTATGTACTACTGAAGCCACACTCAGAATTTTTTTCAAATCCTCTGTGAGTATCTATTATTAATAACTGTCGTGGAATCATCAATGTCATTTACCTATAATGTTTAAGGAAATGTTTACTACTGAAACAACATTCGTTTTTGATATCTTTAGAGTATACTGAATAATCTGTGGGTATCCAGCATTAATAATTGCCGTGGGATCATCAATGCCGTTTAGCTATAATGAATGACGAATTGTTTACTACTGATGCCACTCCGAAAGAAAATTGAATCCTCTGTTAGTATCTAGTATTAACAACTGGCGTGGAATTGTGACATTAGAGAACACTGAATCCTCTGTTAGTATCCAGTATTAACAACTGGCGTGGAATTGTGACATTAGAGCACATTGAATACTCTGTTAGTATCCAGTATTAACAACTGGCGTGGAAATGTGACATTAGAGCACATTGAATCCTCTGTTAGTATCCAGTATTAACAACTGGCGTGGAAATGTGACATTAGAGCATATTGAACCTTCTGTTAGTATCCAGTATTAACAACTGGCGTGGAAATGTGACATTAGAGCACATTGAATCCTCTGTTAGTATCCAGTATTAACAACTGGCGTGGAAATGTGACATTAGAGCACATTGAATCTTCTGTGAGTATCCAGTCTTAATAACTGTCATAGTATCACCAGTGTCTTTTAGCCGTAAATGTTGACAACATTTTTACTATTGAAGCAGCATTCAGAAACATGCCTCAACGTTTTGTTGTTGTTGTTGTTGGGGTTTTTTGTGGGGTGACATTAGAGCACATTGAACCTTCTGTGAGTATCCGGTATTAATAATTGTCACAGTATCACCAATGTCCTGCCGCAATCAGTATTCAATTTTAATTGTCGCAAAATCACCAACGTCCTTTACATAATATGTTTTACGAAATGTTTTCTACTGAAACCAATCTGTTACGAAATACGGCGCCTCTACTCTTCATTAGAAAATGTCTTTTAGCTGTAACATTCAGTGTTCAATGAAATAGTTTCTACGGAAACCACCGTGTTAACAAAACATGTCTCGGTCTTCACCCTACTGATAAAAATACGGACATCCTTAGCAGACGTCAAAGAATCTGAATGACTGCTAGTCTAATCAACATTGTGAATACAATTTAGCTATTTTAATTATTTTGACCATACGTTATTAACGTCTGAAAGGTCACGCGCGGATGATGCTAATAGATACTGGCATATATATAAACGGTACAGGATATGACCAGTGGTCATTACTTAAGCAGTGTTCTTGGGTCATTTCAATATACGGAAACACTTTAGAAGACTTCCAGTAAGATGAAAGACGATGAAAGAAACAGAACATGCCAACCTGTCCCTTTCCATTGATTCTCTGCCATCACTGTTTATAAAAAGACAATTTGTTTCAAGTTAGACAACCATGGGAAGTCTTTCATTATTAATGGTGGTTATTAATCGACTTTTTATTCCACGTTGTTTCAAAGCATATACTGTCATAAATAGAATCAAAGCAACGCAGTTATATTGGGGGGGGGGGGTTAATGTATTACTTGTTCACGTTATTAAAAAGCGAATACTGCCGCAAATAGAATATATCTTCTGAATTTTTTAAATCATGGCAATTACTCCGTTATAAATGGACTAACGTATATTTGTTCCACAACATTATACTGTTACAAACTGAACATAAACATTTTGTTCCACATTGTTTCAAATAATTGTGATTATACTGTTGTAAATGAAATATCTATTCCACGTTGTTTCAAATCGTAATACAATTACATTTATAACTGTTATAAATGCAATATCTGTTCAACATTGTTTCAAATAATTATAATTATACTACTGTAAATGAAATACCGGTTCCACGTTGTTTCAAATCGTAATTATACTGGTACAAATGCAATGTTTGTTCCACATTGTTTCAGGACATGATAATCATACTGATGTAATTGGAATAACTGAGTCACATTGGTCTCAAGTGATAACTATACTGTTATAAATGCACTACTTGTTCCACATTGTTTCAAATCAATTCCATTACACTATTATAAATGAAATATAATTTCCAAGTTGTTTCAAATTAAGACCATAAATAATGGAATATCTAGCAAACTTCGCTGAAATCTTTGCAATTGTTGCATCTGCCAACTCTACAAGCTTTTGTTCTGTTTAATCCAATTATTTTTAGTTTCCTTTAAGTCCCACTGCTTGTCGAAGTTTTACTACATCTCCAATCCATAGCACTTCTCACGAATAAATGAAGCTTTCTTTTTTCACTCGTTCGTAGTAGTATCGTTATTTTGGTCGATAGTTCTTCGGCTTCGTAGGCTGACGCGTGGAGCGTTAAAGTAGTTGGAGGAAATCAAAACAGAAACTTCTGATACTGGCGACACCGGATTGTCTGGATATGAGCAAAGTTTAGAACCGATACAACTTACAAGACTCCGGCGGGGCGGCTAGAGCTAAATAATCGAAAGACTGACGCACGCATACAAAAACTACTACTTAATTTCACGCGATTTGCCGAGCTCTACGAGGAATCGTTAACTAACAGATACGGCGGAGCGTTACAAACTAACAAATAACAGTGTATTACTATGTAGTGCCATGAGTTACGCTGTGGCCAATGGGCATAAGTCTTCCAAACGGCACGCGCAAGTTGACGTCTGATCTATTCCCGCGTGTACAGATACGCCCTTTCGGATATAACGCCATGTACAGTGTAGGGACGGGACGTGGCCCAGTGGTAAAGCGCTCGTTTGATGCGCGGTCAGTTTAGGATCGATCCCCATCGGTGGCCCCATTGGGCTATTTCTCGTCCCAGCCAGTGCTTCATAACTGGTGTAACAATGTCCGTGGTATGTGATATCCTGTCTGTGGGATGGTGCATATAAAAGATCCCTTGCTGCTAATCGAAAAGAGAAACCCATGAAGCGGCGACAGCGGGTTTCCTCTCAATATCTGTGTGGTCCTTAACCATATGTGTGACGCCATATAACCGTAATTAAAATGTGTTGAATGCGTCGTTAAATATAGCATTCCTTCCTTCCATACAGTGAAGGTATTCGTTGTTTATCAGAACTCTTAGACAGTGGATTTATGTCCGTCTCTCCGGGCGTATGTTCGTGTGTGTCCCCACGGTACTAATTATTGGAGGGAGAGTAGCTCAGTGACAATGTCCGCCTAAGGTGCACGCGGCCTTAAGAGTCTATGCGATCTTCTAAAACATTTTGGGCTGGCTATATGCTTCTTCATAGGCGTGCTGGGTCCCATTTTTAGGGTAATGGGGAGGGAAGAAAATGCTTCACTCTGGATAACAACTCTTATTAATATCTGCATTACGAAACAGTTATATAGGGTTGCAAACGATTCACTACGATTTTTGTTTTTACATGAATTACAACTAATATTGTGAGAAGAATGATGCAAATACATGGTCAAAAGTTTTCAGGTCAGCTCATTTCGCTTGAACGTCTCAAATCGTGTTTGCCCGAAATCGAAGATTTGCTGCAGCAATAGGGGGTAGGTAGGTCCTTGAACCCCTCCCCGTCTCGTACGCTTATGCACATCTTTTACGGATTAACAGTGATGTTGGGTGTTTTTAACATGCAATTTACTACAGATGGATAGACCTTAAAGTTAATTAACATGTAGTGATGACATAATCCTTTATATTAATTTACCAGTCGCGGAGAACCTATCCTTAAACGTGTTCTGTCCTGTCCTGTTTGTGACAGAATTCATTTTAAAATTTGTTTTGTTAACGACGTCACTAGAGCACATTGATTTGTTAATCATCGGCTATTGGATGTCAAACATATGGTTATTTTGACAGTCATAGAGAGGAAACCCGCTATATTTTTCCATTTAGTAGCAAGGGATCTTTTATATGCACCATCCCACAGACAGGATAGCACACACCACGGCCTTTTATATACCAGTCGTGGTGCACTGGCTGGAACAAGAAATAGCCCAATGGGCCCACCGACGGGTATCGATCCCAGACCGCCCCGAGTTCATATTAAAGATTCCTTACTACGACGAAATGTTTGACATCCAGTAGCTGATGATTGATAAACCAATATGTTCTAGCAGTGTCGTTAAACAAAACAAACTTTAAATTTATATGTGATTTACACGTCCAATTTAACAGTGGCGTAGCGAGGGGGACACGGGCTCCATGCCCCCTCCCCAAATCAAACCTTTTTCTCTTTTTTTACTGTATTTATAAAATCATACATACATACATACATACATAGAGCTAGCGCAATGTTTCCCCCTTCATAGTCCATTCATTGACGTGGTGAGGGGGATTGTATGCCTTAGTGACACAGAGAGCTATGCCAGCAGGAGCTTTGGCTTCTGTAAGGGACACCCAAACTGGACTGGTCAATGGGTAGACCCTAGACTGATATGGACTAAGGGTGAGGTAACTCTAACAGAAACCTCGAGTGCTGAAGTCAGAGGTATTGGGCCGCACGGCGCACTCTAATAGACCACAATATCACTAGATTACTAATCATCGGCTGATGGATGTGAAACATATGGTACTTTGAGACAAACATGGACAAAATGTTATGATAGGAAGGAAATGTTTTATTTAACGACGCACTCAACACATTTTATTTACGGTTATATGGCGTCAGACATATGGTTAAGGACCACACAGATATTGAAAGAGGAAACCCGCTGTCGCCACTTCATGGACTACTCTTTTAGGATTAGCAGCAAGGGATATTTTATATGCACCATCCCATAGACAGGATAGCACATACCACGGCCTTTCATGTACCAGTCGTGGAACACTGGCTGGAACGAGAAATAGCTCAATGGATCCACCGACGGGGATAGATCTTAGACCGACCGCGCATCAAGCGAACACTTTACCATTGGGCTACATCCCGCCCCTGTTATGATAGATGTAATCACTTCTGAAAATGAGCAATTCTGGATATGTCTGCAATACTGTCAAAAACTAAGATGAAAAGCAAAAACAAAACTTACTTGTGAAACTGATTATCAGAAAGTTTATTATGCATTGTGTATTTGGGCTATTTCTCGTTCTAGCCAGTGCTCCACAACTGGTGTAGCACGATTTTCCGTCTAAATATTCCATTTACTAAATCATTTACCTACATTAACAACAATTATCATGATAACATTTTCCGTCTAGGCGGCGGGACGGAGTTCAGTGGTACAGCGCTCGCCTGATGTGCGATCGATCTAGGATCGATTCCCGTCGGTGGGTCCATTGGGCTATTTCACGTTCCAGCTAGTGCTGCACAACTGGTGTAACAAAGGCCGTGGTATGTACTATCCTGTCTGTGGGATGGTGCATATAAAAGATCCCTTGCTGCTAATCGAAAATAGTAGGACATGAAGTGGCGACAGCGGGTTTCCTCTCAGTATCTGTGTGGTCCTTAACCATATGTCCGACGCCATACAACCGTAAATAAAATGTGTTGAGTGCGTCGTTAAATAAAACATTGTGTGTGTATTGTTTTTCTTCTTGCAAACGTAATACCCAGTTAACTATACAATGCGTGTCGTAAATAATTGTTGTAATACCCAGTCCTTCAGAAAAGAGTATAGCATTTGGCCTATTTCATGGTGTCAACGCTCTCATTAGTGTAGACTTGTTTTATATACTCTTCAAAAAAAGTAGGGGAACCTGAAATATCAATGTTAATATCAACTATTAGGCCGAACATACGTTTTGACCACAGACATCTTAGTAAAGAACGTTCAGGGCCCCATTTCACAAAACATCGTAAGTTTACGTCTGCTACTAGCAGTTATACCGGCCGTGCGTTTACACGTGTTTGGCATCAGTTTCACGTAGAAAATTACATCATTACGGAAGCTGGAGTATTTTAAAGACAAAAGAAAATGAAATGTGTGCTCTTCTAACTATATTTGTTGAACTATAATAGTAATAAGAATCCTAGATTTACGTTTACGTGCAAAACGTAACTTACGATGTTTAGTGAAATAGGCTCCAGGTCTATTTATCAACACACCGAAACACATTCCACACTTTGCACATGCATTACGCAGTTGCTCCATACACATGCGTGGTGTGTCATTCTCGATTTTGACAATTTCCAGGAAGGTCGATTAATGATTGTGGAACATTATTTCCGTCAATCTTTTTCATTCTGTTGATCATACAGTTATTATTGTTTTGTTTTTAGTCATTTTTATTGTTTGAATTTGCGATTAACTGACTTCCTCGTGAACTAATTTTTCATTGTCAGTCGCTAATAACTCGCGACAATTGAACATTATTTCACTCGGGACATAAACATGATACGTAACGGACGCTCGTTCATATCACATAAATATGTCATTTGTATAATTTGTTTTTAAATCATTGGTGAAACAACATAAAACTATCATATTGTTTACAAGCACTGATCATAGTTATTACGCAGTGTATCTTTAGTTCGACTGTTAGAACTGTCTTTACCGTTAAATGTCACGTGAAGTATAACATCAGTTTTGGCAAATTCAGTATGTATCAGGTCATCCGTGTATATTTTGTGCTCAACAACAACAACAAAAAAGATACTTTCTTACACACTTGTTGGTGAAAATATCATTCGTTATTTTTGATAACACATACTTGTTAACGCATGTACGTGTGTTAACAATTTCAAGACATACGACTGGCTGCTCCTAGGTGATGACAAGATCACCAATCCATACATCCAATGAAAGAACATCTCGATCGAAATCGATTAACACTTTGATGTATAGTTCACCCCACAAGCATTTGTCTGTGACGCGTTAGTTAGCTACAAGCGCAAGGGCTGTAAATAACTTTTAGTCGAAAAAGATGTTAAAATTTGCTTAAAACCTGTTTTTGAGGATATGTAAGAAATAAAATATTACATTCGTGTCCGTTGGATACTATTTATCTTTCAACTCGTTATAAGTTAGATACATTTTAAAACAACGCGTTGTAAGATAAATGATATCTAACGGCCACTCTTTTAGTATTCTCCATTTAATAACTATTTTTCAACACACACGTTGGTGAGAACAACATGCATTGTTTATGAGGTCACATCGCAGTAACACATGTGTGTTATCGATTTAAAGACATACGATTGACTGCTTCTAGGTGATGGCCTGGTCGCCTAAGCCATAACATAAATAAACACGATCGAAATTGATTACTCTATGACGTATAAATTAACCTGAAATTGATTTCTCTGGCATACGTTAACTACAAACGAAAGCGCCGTAAATAAGTTTTAGATGGGGGGATAAGTTTAATTAACCATTAATTAATAATTACATTTTACAAAAACAAAACCGAAACCTTCCCTGCAATCCCAGAGGGTCGCCGGCGACCCATTAGCGCAGCGTCTAAAGAGATTCAGTTGAATTTTGGTCAGTGAGAAATGGCGCTGTCCACGATTTTCAGAAGATAGAAAAAAACATTGGTTGAAAAGTTATCTGTGCTTCACAATAACGTTAGTATATTACATTTCTTATAAATATAGTAAACCAGTACACTTCAGAGAATATGTAAAAACGTATTTTGTCTGGATGCAATGAGATTTCAGGATATTTAGGGTTTCGATATGTGGTGGGGTCATCAGTGACCCTTTGGGCTAATAGGTATAATCTTCCGCCCATATACCGACAATACATGGCAATGTTTTAAAGTAGATTTGTTTGGTATTCCATTCATATTTATCCAAATGTTATAATTTTGAACATCAATAACAAGTAAATGTTACAAAATAGTGTAAGGCCCGGTAGTAAGGGGGTCAAATTCTGTGCTTATGACGGGTGCCACCGGTGGGGCAGGATATGCTCACCTTTCGCGAACACCTGATGTCATCGCTGTTTTACAGTGATTCAATATCTCTACCTATCCTTTGGTAGCATTTAAATGATTGAATTCAATGTTAGGGGCGGGGTGGTAAAGCACTCGCTTGATGCGCAGTCGGTTTGGGATCGATCCCCGTCGGTGGGCCTATTGGGCTATTTCTCGTTCCAGCCAGTGCGCCACGACTGGTATATCAAAGGTCGTGGTATGTGCTATCTTGTCTGTGGGAAAGTGCATATAAAAGAGTCCTTGCTGCATTAGAAAAAACGTAGCGGGTCAGAATTACCATATGTTTGACATCCAATAGCCGATGATTAATTAATCAATGTGCTCTAGTGATGTCATTAAACAAAACGAACTCTTCTTCTTCATTAACGTTATACCTGGGGTTTTTCAGTTAGGATATTTGCAATGGAACGTCACAATCGAAAGAAGCATTTCACAGTAAATGACGTTTCGACGAAGTGGGCCACTGGCCTAAAAAGGCAGACAAACGCCGTCGATGTGCAGACTGTAAAACGATTACAACAGACACGACATGTGAAAAATGCAAGGTTCCTTTGTGTTTCACTGAGAGGAATGATTGCTACAGATCTTATCACACGAAATAAACTTCAACTGTAAACAATTTGACTTTATCTCAATGGACACCAATACTATTGTAACCCAGAAAGGAAATGAACTTCTAGCCCAGAGGGTCACCGATGACCCATGACCGGAAACGACGTAATAAAATTCAAATCTGGACTATTTGTTTGGTTTTGTATAATATGATCTTATATATGTAACAGGTCAAAAAAGAAAAACATTTCACCCAGTATAACAGGATTTGGGTCCTTGAGGGTTAAACTGGGGTGGAGTTGGGTTTTTTTTAGGATATGTAAGAAATAGAATATGAAATTCGTATCCGTTATTTTACAGCTCGTTTAAAAATGTACTCAACTCGCTTTCACTCGTTAGATATGTTTTGAAAAATGAGTGGTCACTCCTGCAGTATTTTCTGGACAGTAAACGTTACTTTCAGTTGATAGTAAGTGCCTGACAGGAGTCTGTTGTTATCGAGACTAGTTATGGAAAGGAATGTTTTTTTAACGAAACTACATTACGTCTATTTGGCGTCTAACATATGAACAGTAACTGCCACTGTGAGATAAAACAAAATGATCATTAATTAATCAAACATTTTAAAAAAAAACACCAAAAAACGTTGGAACATAGGGTACCTTTACCAATTAGGAGCTTCGTATACAGTTACCACCATCAGCAAGATAACGAGTGCTTTGCCACCGAAATAACGAGTGCTTTGATTGAAAACATATTTTATTGCATAAACAACAAAACGACTGGGCACGTTTCCAACTTACCAGACACTCTCCTATATATATACAGACAATACAATATTAATGGCGAGAATATTATTTTTAAAAGCAAATAGGGTAGGGTTTTTTTATGGACGGGGTGGCTCGCTTGTTTTTGTTTTGTTGGGATTTTTCTTCCTGGGGTGTTTTGTTTTTGTGGTGTTGTATGTATGTAGATAACACACACGCGCGCACACACACACACACACACACACACACACACACACACACACACACACACAAGTTATCCAAATTCAAAGGCCCTATTCTGGCGACAAAAGAAGAAGGAATTTTTTTATTTAACGACGCACTCAACACATTTTATTTACGAGTATATGGCGTTGGACGTATGGTTAAGAACCACACAGATATTGCCAGAGTAAACCCGCTGTCGCCACTTCATGGGCTACTCTTTTTGATTAGCAGCAATGGATCTTTTATATGCACCATCCCACAGACAGGATAGTACATTCCACGGCCTTTGTTACACCAGTTGTGGAGCATTGGCTGGAACGAGAAATAGCCCAATGGGCCCATCGATGAGAATCGATCACACATCAGGCGAGTGCTGTTACCACTAGGCCACGTCCTACCACTCTGGGGACAATGACATAGTGATGTTTATATATACACACATTTATTCCAATAACAGCAATCAAACTGAGAAAGGATACAACAGAATCTTAAAAGAAACAAAGTGCAGTCAAATCATTATACTCTTCTTTTTTCTTTTTCTTAATACATTTTTGGACACAAACAAATATTTATTTAGCACTTGAGGCTTTTCGTACATATAACAACAGTTTTAAATTAAGGTTTCACTACATAGTTCACTTCCGGATGAGAGCTCATTCATCCACTTTAGTTCCTAATTGTGGTACATGTTATGGTTCACATATTCACTTCAAGGAAATGGTGAAGAATTAAAACAATATGTATGTTTAATGGTAAGCCTTCTGGCTATATTTTGCCCATGTTATTTTGTAATACTATGCATTGATTTTTTGGGATATGGGTGTATAGCGCAAGAGATAGCCGGGGTGAATCGGTTAATGAACCACCTGTTCGGACCGGTACTACAGCCAGATGCGGTTATATAGCAAAAAAACTGAAACGAAAATGTTCTCAATTTTGGAGTGAAAATAAATTCTTATATAATGTACGATGTAGGTTATTAGTGCCAACGATAACCCGTTTTACTGGCAATCTTCATTTGAAGTCGGTCAATTTAACATGGATTTCAATGGCAGATGATATCTGTGTAGTGAGACCTAACTGTTGTACTCTTAACACTGAATTACGTTATAAGCACTATGATTGCTTCTCACTCAAAAGCCATTCCACCCCCGCGCGGTTATTTCTGAAGCAACAATAGCATTGTTTATTGATGCAAATGCGGCCTAAAGGTGGAAATATGCAACTGACAGGAGAAATTTCAAAACATAACAGGATGTTGTGAATATATCGTGATTAGGAACGTCGGATCTTTCCGTGACCTCCCTTTCACGACTGGCGGAAATATATATGACGCACTAAGATGTGCGCCTAAACATCGGAACATTCTTGTCAATTTAGTTTCATACTTAAAACAAAAGCCAAATTATATATCATGTATAGATTATATCAATTATTAAAAAAGAATTTAATTCCATTCATATATATATATATATATATATATATAGAGAGAGAGAGAGAGAGAGAGAGAGAAAAGCATAGAAAATAAAAGAATCATGGAAAGTTATTAAAATGCAACACGGTCATAATGAAAATAAAAACCCTACTTTTTATATTCAGATCTATATACAGAATTTGTTATTAAAATATAATATAAATTATGTACAATATATTTATGTATGTATTTTTCTGTGTGTACACCTGTTACATTATTCAAATCTTATTTCTAATAGAGGTATGAAGACAACATGTTGAAACAGCCCAGGTATGTTACAATATAATGTAGTTTCACCTGGAGTAATTTATAATGCAATACTCATAGATTAAAGGCAGAATTGCGGGTGATCTACGCCAGTTGCCTTCATGCCTGTATGTACTTCTCGTTCCAGCCAGTGCGCCACAACTGGTATATCAAAGGCCGTGATATGTGCTATCCTGTCTGTGAGAAGGTGCATATAAAAGATCCCTTGCTGCATTAGAAAACATGTAGCGGGTTTCCTCTGATGACTACGAGTCAGAATTACCAAATGTTTGACATCCAATAGCCGATGATTAAGTAATCAATGTGCTCCAGTGGTGTCGTTAAACAAAACAAACTTATTTTAACTATACATTGGCTGTTTCATCAGTTGCCTTCATGCCTGTATGTATCGCTGTATCAAAAAACAGGAGATTTTAGCTATGTAATTGTATGGTAATTTGTAAAGAAACATTTTTATTTATACTGATTTTTGTTTTCAAAAATGTTTTGCGAGTTTAAAACGTAATATATTCTGACATGAATTTTAACGTTATTCATTATGGAGTTACCTTTTGACGCAAACGGACTATTCGGTTTGTCAGAAACACACGCAAACGCAACAACTTAATCTAGAGTTAAAACGAAAACGTCGACATCATCACCGTCACTGTGGCTGCAGCCTCCGGAAACAACATTTAATCTGTATTCAACATCAATGAGCAAAGCCAACATTCAAATTGCGAAATTTTTACATTATCGGAATGCTTTTAAGTGATCGGTGCTACTAAGCCCTGGTTTCCGATGTAGTTTAACTGAATTCAGAGTATTGCATCCCACTGGTTCTTTGAGCCAGTGTTTCGATTATTGAAGATTTAATACGACATATATACTAGCCTTGATAGCATACCAATCAATGTGATTAACACATTTTCTTAGTGTGGCTCGCCGTAAATATTAATTTGTTACAAATCGACTCACTATTTACCCCCACTTTATATTTCCTGTATCGACTATGGTTGAGTCGCAAGTGTACAGTATTATCAATATTTGTGCCACGCTTAGGTTATTTTCCCATTGACAAAAGTGTGCAATAAATCTGTATAACACACACTCACCCCAAAACACAACACAACACACACACACACACACATGCGTGGTAGTGTTGATATAAAGTGCTTAGCTCATTTGGTAGAGCACATACAGGCAGACAGACAAGACAGACAGACAGACAGATATATTAATGAAATTACCTTTCAACTGAATCACTGTTAGACTGGTAGGTTGCTCTACAACGGAAAAGCCTAATTAAGCATCTTGTTACTTTACTAATGGTGTATGCGCATCTCGTGGAACCACGTTAATGACTTGTGCATTGTCAACAATCTCCTGGTCGTCTTGTCTGTCGGGCAGAGGTTTAAGATTCACCCGTGGGGCAAAGATAAGCTCAAATTCCATGTATATCCGGCGTCCTTCTTTTATTTCACCCTTTCATTATCTTCGTTTAAAACAAATCCACACAGATATATACTGATGGAAAGAATTAAAAGCACACATGGTATCTGAGACCAAATTCATTACTGGAGTATGGTTATGTACGTATGACCGGCCTCGGTGGCGTCGTGGCAGGCCATCGGTCTACAGGCTGGTAGGTACTGGGTTCGGATCCCAGTCGAGGCATGGGATTTTTAATCCAGATACCGACTCCAAACCCTGAGTGAGTGCTCCGCAAGGCTCAATGGGTAAGTGTAAACCACTTGCACCGACCAGTGATCCATAACTGGTTCAACAAAGGCCATGGTTTGTGCTATCCTGCCTGTGGGAAGCGCAAATAAAAGATCCCTTGCTGCCTGTCGTAAAAAGAGTAGCCTATGTGGCGACAGCGGGTTTCCTCTAAAAAACAGTGTCAGAATGACCATATGTTTGACGTCCAATAGCCGATGATAAGATAAAAAATCAATGTGCTCTAGCGGCGTCGTTAAATAAAACAAACTTTACTTTTATGTATGTATGAAACAAAAACAGATATTGAATGTCAGTAACGTGGGACTGAATGTCAGTACAGTGGGATTCACGGTCAGTACTGCGGGATTGAATGTCAGTAATGTTGGATTCACTGTTAGTAATGTGGAATGGAATGTCAGTAATGTGGGATTGAATGCCAGTAATGTGGGATTCACTGTTAGTAATGTGGGATTGAATGTCAGTAATGTGGGATTGAATGTCAGTAATGTGTGACTGAATGTCAGTAATGTGGGATTAAATGATAATATTGTGGGACTCAATGTCAGTAATGTGGGATTAACTGCTAGTAACGACAAAACCGTTATCGACGATCGAGACCTAACTGCAAAATGCAGTGATGATGATGATAACTAGTTTAACGTGCCCATATACCACTAGGGTTTCGATAAGATCGGTGGCCTGACTCGGGATGAAAGGGGGGGGGGGGGGAATGGGCAGAATTTTGAAAATAGCAATTAGTAAAAAAGTTAATAGATTAAATAAAAAAATTTTTTAAAAAGGTTACAAGCCAAAATAAAAAAGAATCGACTGCTCGGCCGAATATTTATATAATTTGGAGCATTTTAGAAAGACAGTCCAAAATTAAATAAGAGAAAGAAGAGAGGATCGGACTATTTAATAATATACTCTTCAAAAGAAGAAACGCAAAACCACATTGTCGTAACATTTGGAGAATTGATTTAATTATTGAATGGTGAGTCCGATAATTACCAAATGTTGCAGGATTGTTCACAATTCACTCTAGTCCATTGTGAGTAAGTGATAGGACACACCACCAAGGTCAAGGTCATCTGGAGTCAATACCGGGTGTGGCCTCCGCGTGTGTTGACAACTGCCTGGCACCGCCTGCCCATTGAAGCAACCAGAGTACG
Source organism: Gigantopelta aegis (assembly GCF_016097555.1). NCBI lineage: Eukaryota > Metazoa > Mollusca > Gastropoda > Neomphalida > Peltospiridae > Gigantopelta > Gigantopelta aegis. The sequence goes on from NC_054706.1 coordinate 63,350,945, forward strand.
GATGACGTCCCGGGGGATGGTGGCCCACTCGGCCTGCAAGGCTGCTGCCAGCTCGGGCAGGGTCTGGGGCTGTGGTTGTCGCTGTCGGAGGCGTCGGTCCAACTCGTCCCATAGATGCTCAATTGGGTTCAAATCCGGTGATATCGATGGCCAAGGAAGGACATTAATGTTGTTGTTCTGTAGGAAAGCCGTTGTGAGACGTGCTGTGTGAGGCCTGGCGTTGTCATGTTGGAACACTGCGTTGGCGTTGGCCATAACTGGAACGATGTGTGGCCGGAGGATCTGGTCAATGTAGCCCTGTGCATTCAGGTTGCCCTGCACGTGGACCAGGTCAGTTCTGCCAGTGTGTGAGATGGCTGCCCACACCATGACACTACCCCCGCCGAATCTGTCCACTTCCTGCACGCAGTTTGCCGCATAACGTTCACCACGACGCCTATACACGCGACATCTTCCATCATGACGTCGGAGCAGAAATCGGGACTCGTCACTGAACCACACCTGTCTCCATCGCAGTTGAGGCCATTGTCGATGAATCTGGCACCACTGCAGTCGGAGTCGACGGTGTTGTGGTGTTAAGATGACACCTCGAACTGGACGTCTGGCACGAATTCCTACCTCACGTAGGCGGTTCCGTACGGTCTGGTCGGATATCCTGCGCAAACCTGGTATTGCTGCGGCTGTGGAGGTGGCAGTAGTCAATCGTTCCCGAAGGTGGCGTACCCGGATGTAGCGGTCCTGCCCGGGGGTAGTGACCCGTGGTCGACCGGATCTAGGGAGGTCACGTGTTGATCCATGTTGCTGGTAACGGTCCCACAGTCTGGAGATGGTGCTTGGGGACACATGGAATGCCCTGGCAACGGCCGTTCTGGATTCGCCTGCGTCTAGTCGGCCGATGGCATTGTTTCTCTGCGGTTCACTGAGACGTGGCATGTCCTGGATTGTCAACTGTCGGCCAGATACAGAGGCCAGGCAAGCGAACACCCTGCACTTTTATACTGTCGGTGTTCATGTTGCACGTGCAGACAACGCACGTGCAGTGGTGACATGGTTTGCACGTGGCTGCGTTTTTGCGAATATTCACATTTTGGAACTTTATTGTACAGTAGCTGCGTTTTATCGAATGTAACCGTGGGAATGTGTTTGGGACATGCAATGACCTTATATTCACAAAGCATGAACCGGTAGGAAACATAAAATCGGAGTTATAACCCATTTGTACCCTTTTGCGTTTCTTTTTTTGAAGAGTATATTTAAAAAAAAAAAAAAAGTAATTTCGACATAAAATTTTGAACGCAGATCTAAAAGTTTAAGTCCGATCGATATGTCCACGCGAGTGGCCTCGTTAAGGCCGTTTGGGTGCACAGCTTAAAAGGACGAGATGGGTTGCATCCCGTCAAGAAAACCTCTAGATTGACAGTCGATAGACGTTGAAGGTGTAGTGCTGTGCTGAAATACAGATCTTGAGAAGCCGGATCCGTCTGAACGAGAGAGTATCAGACTAGGGTATAGTCCAGTCGTCATGGGTTGGTATAGTGGTGCGGACGGGCCCGACTCCGGAGGATACGAGATGGTATCACTATAAAGCAAGGTAAAGTCTAGAAAAAGAGTAATAGGGGCCGACCCCGCTTCCTATTTCTTCTTAGAGTGAGGCGGTCAATCTTCCAGTGCTGCTAGGACAGGCTCGGGCATGTAGAGACTAAACGCGAACAACCGTTGCGTTCTGCAGAATGGCCGTCATACGAGTGACGAAAAAAAACAAGTCGACAGTGAGACGGAGAAATGACGTGGAGGCAAGGAATCTCCTAAAAAAGAATCCAACCTGGTGGTGCAGGCTTTCGAAACGAGAAGCGTTCCAGCGTTCAATCAGTTCCAATGGCCGCATACATCCCAGTAGAAAAATTAATTTCGCTGACAAAAACAAATCGAGCACACGAAAGCATGTGCAGTGTGCACAAGCGAAACAAACACGTTTTACCGCGTGGAGCTCCAAACTGGGAATGTGCAAAATGCAGTGTTGAATGTGCATTTGGCAAAATAGTGGTTGATTCCACAAATGTCCGTCTAATGTTTCGTCTTGACTGCATCGCTCAAAAGAGGACTGCTACTCCCAGACTAGTGCACTACGGTAAATGAAAAGTACGACAGGACACGGGAAACGTCCTGATACTATTGATGTGGTTGCAGTCAATATTTGTTGTTACTATCCGTTACTATCTATGCGTTCCCTTATTTCTTCCCATCGGTATATATTTTCAGAAACATTTTTAATTATAAGACATTGGAAAGAAATACTTCACTTACGTTCTTGCATTGGCTTTGTTACTTAAAGCAGCGGTCTCTAGTTACCATCTTACACACTCGTTTACTGATGCAAGCTACAAAATTAATTAAAGCTCGCGCGTCTTCGCTAATAAGCGTATGCCGGCAAAAGGTTACGGTCACTGTTAAAGCCGCACACCCTAGTTCCATTCAGCGAAAATAAATTATAATTTGGTTAATCTACAAACCTGTAACACACTTAGATCACGTTTTTATCAAATGGAGTGAAAAAGCAGGTTTTATATCGATAAATACCATGGGAATCCCCATGTCCCAATTGCTTGAAATAATTTTGAAAGTTAGTATTCTGATGTCACCGGAAGAAGCACAACAATGCCTACGTCACGACAAATTTCACAGACTTGGGGTGCGTTCGTTTCACGTCTCCTGGACATGTTCCAACTATTCTGTCCTGGTCTTATCCCTAGAGGCACCGATTTTCCGGAATCGCGGACGGAATCGCGGAAATACCTATCTGAAACGGAATTCCCGATTTTTTTCCAAAACATTATTTAACTTTAAATAGCGCATTTGATTAATTAAAAATTATTTTTCGAACTAGAAATTATGGACACCGACATCTGCCTGTGCTACGCTACGACACTAGTACCTTTGTATGTTACGCCAAATGTAAAGTATCTAGACGTTTTACCAGTCGTGTTTTCTTCGCTTATTCCCGGCGATTTAACGGGAAAAACCGAAGCTAAAATTGTCCGATATTTACTCAAGTGAAAGATATGTTATGTTTGCTTATTAATTTTTAACATTTGCGGCATTGCCATATTTCTGATCTCACAAAGGAATGCAGTAATTGCATATTGTATGCCAGGCTTTGTTCAAAATAAATTATACAAGGGAAGTGGTTTATAGTGTGATCGTTTGTAATTATTTTCCCGATCATATCGTAAAGAAAACCGAAAATGTCCGAAGTCTGTGTCGTGGCGTATTCGTGTTTAAATTTAAACCAAAAATAAATACAAACTACTGACATGTTTTACCTCATTGCATATTTATTTTACACCAGCAATTAATTGCGGTGTGTGTGTGTGTGTGTGTGTGTGTGTGTGTGTGTGTGTGTGTGTGTGTGTGTGTGTGTGTGTGTGTGTGTGTGTGTGTGTGTGTGTGAAACAAAAACAGAATTTGTTTAACACTGAAACGGAAAAACCCGGAATTTGTAACATTATGAAACGGAAAAGGGAAAAATCTGAAATGGAAAATCAGTGCCTCTATATCCCCTCTCCAGATATCGTAAGACTTAGCAAAATTATTTGTCTAACGGTTTGTAACGTTTTGTATTGAGACACTTACTTGTCTGAACTTTATTGTTACTGAAAATGTTCACGAACTGTGAAGAAAAATCTCACAAATGAACAACAACAAATCGGATGTTTATTGCGCGAACCGTGCACGAGAAAACAAACCGAACCAAAATGATAACGATCACGTGATATACCAACGTCTGTGACATTGAAATGGAAATATCCCCTCTAAAAATAGATTGGACCTCGCTTGCTTAACGGTTTTTTCTCGACAACACGTTTTGTGAAAAAATGCAAAAAATGCATTTCGTGGTTTTACAAACATCAGGATTACCAAAAAGCACTTCAGGTGAATGGAAATGTGTATTCTAAATAATAAAATGTAAGTAAAGTGCAATTTTATTTGTGAAAAATGGGGTTTAATAGCGAAAAACAACGCCGTAATGGTTAACAAATAAACGTAACTAGGGTGTGTCCCTTTAAGCGGAAAACATTATTTATGTCAGTATGCTGGAAAAGGTTGTGCTCCGTTTCATATACATATAATTAAACAAAAAATACCAACACTTGTCTGAATTGAAAAAGGCCATTTACTAATGACAGAGAATGTAACAAATTATTCAACTATTCACAAACTTTCACAATAATTCTTGCTGAACCATGAAAGATGGGGGTCAAAAAACCGCCCAACGTCTAAAGTAACATAAATTCAGCTATCTGATACAACCCAGTTAAATGTTAAAAATCTACATAACCTACCATGCACATTCAACTAAAGCATAATCATAAATGTACATTTCGTCTAGTTAATAATGCTACCAGTTATACACATGAACATCTAGTCTAACTAATACTGCTATCAGTTATACATTTACGCATATACATCAATGGTATTAACATTAAAACAGTTTTTGACTAGGTGGAGGAGGGAGGGCAATTTCTTCTTAATAATCGTTGGTTTCGTTGTTTAAAATTTAAATGTTCACTTGTTAGCTTAGTCCTGGCGAGAGGAATTGCCAGGGGAGATCACCCCATATAAAATTATTCCAAGTTGGTGACAAAATGCGGACTGTTTCATTACCGTGCTAAAATGCGGATTTTTCTCATAGTGTAATTGACTATGGTGCATTTGCCATAAATTGTTTTATTTGCAATAAATACTGTTATAGTGATTTTGAGTTGTCAGGCTGAAAATAAAAGTACATTCGGAAGAATGGTTACCCAAGATAGCAATCTGGTTGAAATCACCTCTACTGGTCTACCAGTATTTAACCAGTGGAGCTGATTTTAATCAGATTGCCTAAATACGGGGTATCCTATAGTCCGTCCCACAGGGATCGCTTTTTTTTCATACTATGTAATTTACTACAAGTTATTTATTTCCGAGCCGATTGATTTGTATATTGCACACACAAATTGTATGTCTTTGTTATTTCCAAAACACTTTTACTTTTCTTCTTACGTCAAACCAAACTGAAATTATTTACACACAAAAAAAACATTTTAATAGAATGATGGAACGGATTATAGAATGAATGAATGTTTAACGACACCCCAGCACGAAAAATAGATCTGCCACTTGGTGTCAAACTATGGCAAAGGCAAAACTAAAGTGATGGACAACATCAATATAAAAATTCAAAAGTTAAATTAAAACACAGTGTAAAGAACTGTGCAAAAAATATATATATATCACAGATAGATACAATTATAATTTAGAATAAAAGTCAGTATCACGAAATAATTCCATCACATTTCTTTGACCAAATATATCTTTTCTAGTTTCGGTCAGATGCTTACATTCCACCAAAATGTCGCGTACCGTCAGAGTACACTGACAGTGGTCACATTGAGGTGGAGGATCTTTCTTTAAGATAAATGAATAGGTCAAAGATGTATGACCGATGCGAGCACGACACAAGATTATTTCATCCTTCCTACACTGTCTATATGAGGACTGCCACTTTCCCAAGACTGGTTTGATATCATGAAGCTTGTTCGCAACCGCACTGTCTCAATAATGTTGCCAAGTCGAAAAGAAAATTGGTTGATAGTATTTTTAAAATCAGTATACTAGTAAGGCACACCAACCCCGGCATGAGGCAAATCTAAAGCAGACTTGGCAGCTGAATCTGCCTTTTCATTACCCCTGATGCCAACATGGCTAGGCATTCAACAAAATACAATGTCTTTGTTGGCAATGGATAAAAAGACACACTTTCGTATCATCACCCCAATGAAGGGATGACCCAGCTTCATGTTTCGTAAAACTTGGAGACACGAAAGTGAATCTGTAAACATAATAAATTTGGATGCAATCGAATCCTTGATTTCTCCTAAGGCTTTAATGACTGTCCACACTTCAGCACTAAAGATACTAGTATTATGTTGTTTTTCTAATATTAGTATGTCTTTGGGACGGATTATCGATACAATCTAAACGTAGATACACCATATTAAAGATATACTAGTATTATGTTGTTTTTCTAATATTAGTATGTCTTTGGGACGGATTATCGATACAATATAAACGTAGACACACCATATTAAAGATATACTAGTATTATGTTGTTTTTCTAATATTAGTATGTCTTTGGGACGGATTATCGATACAATATAAACGTAGACACACCATATTAAAGATATACTAGTATTATGTTGTTTTTCTAATATTAGTATGTCTTTGGGACGGATTATCGATACAATCTAAACGTAGACACACCATATTAAAGATATACTAGTATTATGTTGTTTTTCTAATATTAGTATGTCTTTGGGACGGATTATCGATACAATCTAAACGTAGATACACCATATTAAAGATATACTAGTATTATGTTGTTTTTCTAATATTAGTATGTTTTTGGGACGGATTATCGATACAATCTAAACGTAGACACACCATATTAAAGATATACTAGTATTATGTTGTTTTTCTAATATTAGTATGTCTTTGGGACGGATTATCGATACAATATAAACGTAGACACACCATATTAAAGATATACTAGTATTAGAAAAACAACATTATGAAATGCGTTCATAAACTGCAAAAATTGAAGCTAAATTAGTGTAAATATGTGTTCATGCAATGAACAAATAGGTTAATGGGGAAAATATATCTACACATGACGATATGTAGAGACCAAAAGCTAAATCATAAGGAATATTGCTCGACAGAAAGGGAAATAAATTGAAAATTGAAAAATTGAATTAGGAACTAGGGGCTTGTGTCCCCTCTTTCCACACTTGAGGTCCAAAACATTTACTTTTTTGTCTTACTATGTATATAAACCAAAACAAAGTGTTTGTGCCCATACCTTCACACACACACACACACACACACACACACACACACACACACACACATCCCCACCCCCGTTCTAATATCTTTCTTGGAAGCATATAAAAATCGGCTTTAATATTACAAATGCTCTGGATATTCTGTTGGAACTACACATTACTTTATGTTATATTATTTGTATTATCAATATCAGCTTCTACATTTTTGTTTATGCTCGTGGTAATATCCTTCTGAATGGATTAATGATTCATATTTATGACAAATAAAAGATGTGCCGAGACAAGTATAATAATATTATTATTTCATAGAATCTCTTTGATCTTTATCTCTCCATTTCTTGTCTGTTTTTATCTTTTATTATTTAAACCTGTGCCTAGTGTTACCATCGCATGTTGAAATTTGTCGAGAACATCATGTGGCGTGTTTTTACGGAAATAGTTGTGGTTTAAGAACGCTTGATTCGTAACATCTGCATCGCACATTAACAAACAATAAAGGCGTCTGTACCACCAGGCACGGATCTAGGGGATGGGTGCCAATAAAGGCGTCTGTACCACCAGGCACGGATCTAGGGGATGGGTGCCAATAAAGGCGTCTGTACCACCAGGCACGGATCTAGGGGATGGGTGCCAATAAAGGCGTCTGTACCACCAGGCACGGATCTAGGGGATGGGTGCCAATAAAGGCGTCTGTACCACCAGGCACAGATCTAGGGGATGGGTGCCAATACGCTTACGGGATACCATTTTTGTAGGAGCGGGAAGTTGCCCAGTGGCAAAGTTCTGGCCTGATGTGCGGTCGGTCTAGGATCGAACCCCGTCGGTGGGCCCATTGCGCTATTTCTGGTTCCAGCCAGTGCTCCACGACTTGTATATTAAAGGCCGTGGTATGTGCTGTCCTGTCGGGGATGGTGCATATAAAATATATCTTTCTACTAATGGAAAAATAGCGGGTTTCCTCTCTAAGATCAAATGATAAAATTAACAAACGTTTGACATCCAATAGCAGATGATTAATAAATCAATGTGCTCTAGTGGTGTCGTTAAATAAAACAAACTTTAACATGTTACATTTAGAGTGATATATATATATATATATATATATATATATATATATATATATATATATATACAAGTCGTGATAATTTAGCCAAACATATTTTACACGGTCTAAAGAAAATGGGTCATCGGTTTTGAGAAGGGTTTTAACAAGGTACTTGTGCTTTTCTGAAGCAAAGCTACTTGAGATGCGAGTGTTCCTAACAAAAAAGGCTGCACACGCTTGGTGCAATTACATGTACGGCCGTCGTACACAGAATAAACCGTGATTAACCAGTTAAGTCAGCGCCACCTACAGGCGCTCGGACAGAAAAGGTCTCAAATCCGCGTTAATGGCCTCATTCGATTCCAATGAATAAAGTCTTAACACAGATACATCAGTTTTTCAGAATCGCCAAGACAAAAAAAGGAAAAGCTAATTCTGGGAGCCAATTTCACAAAGCATCGTAAGTTTATGTCTGCGACTAGCAGTTATACCAGTGGTTACACGTGTTTGGCATCAATTTCACGGAGAAAATTACATCATTACGAAAGATGGATCATCTTAAGGATAAAAGAAAACGAAATGATGTGTATTTCAAACTATATTTATTGTACTTTTAATAATAAGAATAAGAACTTTTCCTTTTTCTTTCTTTTCTTTATTTCTTCCCCACCCACCACCCACCACTACACACACATTTTCTGTACGTTTGTTATTGATGCTTTGATGCTGTTTAGGGTGAAAAAGATGTTTGATGAAATATATCTTAAACGGCCATTAGATTGGTACACAAGAATACCACTGTTTCGCGGTTGGAGCAGGTATTGGTGATGTCTTTAGATTCATTTCAATACTTTAAGAGGATCACATAACTGTATTGTGATATTTTGTGTGAAAGTGCATATAAAAGATCCGTTGCTGCTATGGAAAAATGCAGCGGGCTTCCAATTTCAACTGTCAGAATTTCCAAGTGTTTGACATCCAGTAGTCAACGATTAATTCATGAATAAACTCGAGTGGTGTCGTATTACGATATTTGTTTGCCCGTGGGATGTCCATCGTTTCTTTTCAAATAATAGAGCGGTTCAACAATGCCCAGCAGGCCATTTCAGCCGAATACTATGAAGTTTCAAATCTCGATTTTGTTTTACACTCTCTTTTTTTTCCTCTTTTTTTTCTTCTGTTTTTTTTCTTTATTTTGTTGGGTTTTTTTTTTTTTAGGAAAAGTAAACATCGATCAATGCCAACAAAACTTCAGTTTCAAGCATTTTCTTCAAATAAAGTAAAAAAATATAAAGAACTTTCACATTCTCGTTATGTTGTGTTTTGTTGTTATTTTTGGTTTCTGAGTTTTTGGTTGCTTTGTGCCTGTGCGCGTGTGTGCGCGCATGTGTGTGCGTTCGCGCGCGTGCGCGCGTGTGTGTGTGTGTGTACGTGTGCGTGCGTGTGCACTATTTCTTGTAGATTTCCACAGCTTCATACACTGTTTCAGTGGTTTGATCACACCATTTCACGTCACTGGGCTTTTGGTCTTGTCTTGTTTTGTTTGTTTGTTTGTTTATTTGTTTGTACGTCTGTGTGTATGTATATTTGTTTTTTTATGCTTTGTTTTCCAGGCTTTTAATGTTTCGTTCACGCAGCCATCTATTTCCACCTTTCGGTACTTAGGGGTTTTTCTACACACGGCAAACGATTTTATTTTTTTTAGCCCTAGAAATTCGTTTATCGTTTACAGTTTTACGAGGTGTTACATATTTCACTGTTTCTTTTAATGTACGCAGACGATACTGTGCTGCTATCAGAGTCTGTTGATGGTCTGCAAAAGATATTAGATTCGTTATATACTTATAGTACTAAATACCGGCCTCGGTGGCGTCGTGGCAGGCCATCGGTCTACAGGCTGGTAGGTACTGGGTTCGGATCCCAGTCGAGGCATGGGATTTTTAATCCAGATACCGACTCCAAACCCTGAGTGAGTGCTCCGCAAGGCTCAATGGGTAGGTGTAAACTACTTGCACCGACCAGTGATCCATAACTGGTTCAACAAAGGCCATGGTTTGTGCTATCCTGCCTGTGGGAAGCGCAAATAAAAGATCCCTTGCTGCCAATCGGAAGAGTAGCCCATGTAGTGGCGACAGCGGGTTTCCTCTCAAAATCTGTGTGGTCCTTAACCATTTGTCTGACGCCATATAACCGTAAATAAAATGTGTTGAGTGCGTCGTTAAATAAAACACTTCTTTCTTTCTTTCTTTCTATAGTACTAAATGGAATATTGATGTAAATATAGAAAAAAAACTAAATTGTTGTATTCAGAAACAGGGGGGAAATTATCAGTAAAGACAAATGGACTAACGTTAAATTACAATGGTAAATTTACAAAAACTCAAAAATTACCTGCTTTACAAGGCAGAAAAACCATGGGTCATATTCTCAGACTATGTAATAATCTATCACTTAATAAGGAACCACAGTTACATGTTTTTGATACTTCTATATCTAGTGTGTTCAATTATGGTTGTGAAGTATCGGGTTTTGACCCAGCTCATGATGTAGCAAAAGTTTATATGGATTTTTGTAAAATAATATTGAATGTGAAAAAAGGTACAATGAATGCAGCTGTGTTAACAGAATTAGGAAGATTGCCTTTACATGTAGTACGTAAAGTAAGAATTGTTAAATATTGGTTGAAGCTTTTAGAAATGAAGAATTGTATCTTGAAATCAATATATGATGATATGTTAGAAAGTCAGGAATCTTTTAACTGGCTACACCATGCAAAACATTTATTATCTTCTTTAGGATTTGGAGATGTGTGGTTTAATCAGCAAGTTGATAATCATGTAATATTTACAAAAAGAGTTAACATGCGCCTGTCAGATCACTGTATTCAAGAAATAGACAAATTGTTGAACAATTCACCAAAATGTAATATTTTAAGGTATTTAACAGATACTTTTTCTTTACAATATTATCTGAGGATATCATTACCTATTTGTTATTCATCTCTTATCACAAAATTTCGTGTTTCATCGCACCAATTACTCAATGAACAAGGAAGGTATTGTGAAACTGAACGATCACAAAGAAAATGTCGTATGTGTAATCGGGATAACATTGAAGATGAATTTCATTTTATTTTAATATGTCCATTGTATTTGCATATTCGCGTATTGTATGTAAAACAATACTACTGGTTAAGATCGTCTGTTTTTAAATTAATACAATTACTGTCTGTTCAGAATAGAAAACAACTTTGTAACCTTGGAAAATATTTAAAACATGCATTACATTTAAGATCGCAACATGTATAACTGTCTATCCTCTAAATAAACATCCACTTGTTTATGTTTATGCTGATGATTATTTATATATGACTTATAATATTGTATATACTTGTATGCTTATGTACGGCTTAAAGTAAATAAACTACTACTACTAATACGAATAACTTAGACTGTTTAATACTTCTAATAACATCGGATATTCTAGAAAAACTAATGTTGGATTCATAGAGATTATTATACGAGCTTGTGTGTCGTACTGATTTTACGAAATGAGTGTCAGGATTTTTGTATTACCCAAGGTTAGTTTAAAAGCACTGGCGTGCTTGAAGTAGTATTTATCAACAAATGTCTTTTTTAAAGTTTCATATCGTGGACAATGAAGAAGAAATTGAAACTCGTCCACAATAGCATTAATATTACATAGTGTACATATTCCGTGTATCCTCTCAATACGTGTGTACCTACCAGCTTCAGTATTTAAGCTATGTGCACAAATTCTTATTTTAGTTATTGCCTTTAAATTCCGTAAATTTATTGGCTTTGTCAGATGTTTGTAATTTATATGCGTTTAATTAACGTCGATATAGTCATCCCTTTGGCTATACTATTACTGTACTATAAAACTTTTGTTTAAATACATCACTTATTCTTTAATTATAATATGATAATATATAATTTGGATATGGGTTGATTTTCGTATAATTATAACTTAAGTCAAAACATATTACTTCCTGTTTAATGTATCGTTTGCCAGTTATTTCCATACTGATACATATCCTCACATATGTTTTTTAAAATACAATTATTGGTACTACCAGCTGCAGGTTTTATCGAATAGTTAAACATTCTCAGTTGCCTTATAATTACAAATGGCATATAGTTTTAGAAATGACCCTGTAACATCTTGAGCAGCAAAGGCATACCTGAATCGGGCGTTAGAAAACTGAGAATAGGAAATTCGGTGCATTTCAAACATACGATAGATAACAAGAGATCATATTTAAATTAAATTAAAAATTAGAGTTAGTGATTTGAATACTATCACTGACACGTGAATTGATGCAGTTGGTCCAAATCCCATAAATATACATCCCTTTTAGCATGTATATACTGTTCACACAAAAGTAACAAACACACACCAATGTTTACATTTCAAATCAGCTCACCCCAAGGCATGTAAAAAAAGGAATTCCTTTTAGTCAAGCTAAAAGGTACACCAGAATCATTTCAAATAGTGACAGGTTACAAATTGAACTAAATAGTTTGAAAAAACACTTGCTGAATAGACTTTACCCTCCTGCCATTGTAAATAATGCTATAGAAAAAACATTAATTGGACCCAAAGAAAAACATATCGAATCTCCTGCATCTACGTCTGAACAAGAAACAATGATACCTTTTGTCGTAACATACAACCCATGCCTACCAAATATTGGCCATATATTACACAGATATTGGGGAATTCTCGAACAGTCAAGTAAACTCAACATACTAGCACAAAGTAAACCAATTGTTGATTTTAAAAGACCACATAATCTTAAAGACATGCTTGTTCATTCTAAACTACAATCTAATGATGATAATAAAAAGCACTCTGCATTAAAATGTGGTAAAAGTAAATGTAAAAATGACAAATTCCTTGAAGAAAAAACGCACTTTGAAAGCAGTCAAACTGGACGCGTTTATCCCATAAAACATACTATGACATGCTGTTCTTCAAACGTGATTTATCTTATCACCTGCACAAAATGTAGTATGCAATATGGAGGACAAACAGGGGGTAAGCTGTCTTTACGTATGAATGGACATCGTAGCGACATCAATTTATATCCTAGCAAATCTACGTTGGTTAATACCCACTTTAATACGAATTATCATTCCATATCTAACTTTTCTTTTATGCCTATTGAACAAGTATTTAGCAATGATGAACATCATCGACTAGTTAGAGAAACGTTTTGGATACACGAACTGAGAACCAAAACGCCACATGGACTTAATGATAACGTTATATTTCATGTAAACACATCTTAGGCATTCAGTAACGTTATAAATATCCAATGCAGTACAGTGACATTACTTTGTGTTTCCATGTTCCATAATTAATTAAATAATCTTGTCTTTATAGTAATTTAATAAAATTGCTATAAAATGCATTTATACACTTATTATTACCTTTTTCTATTTAAAATGTGACATTGTTCTTTAAAATTTCAATATGTTCAGTTAAAGGTCTAATGTCTGTTTTGACGGCTACTTTTCAATGCATTAACCTGCTGTTTTTAGACTACTGTTGTATCTACGCAGATCCTGTACAAATTGATAAAACAATATTACAATAATGGAAATGAGAGTGTATAAATAATAAAAAATAATCTGTTTGTCTCAATGACGTCATGATGAGAATGACGTCAGGATGACGTTACGTCATCTTATTATTAATTTGAAAAAGGCAATATGCGGAAACATGTCATTATTTAAATGTAATTTTATATATATATATATATAGGGGGGGGGGGTGACGTATCCCGGTGGTATTTACCGTTCGTCTGATGCGCGGTCGGTTTAAGATAGATCCCCGTCGGTGGGCCCATTGGGCTATTTCTCATTCTAGCCAGTGCACCGCGACTGGTATATCAAAGGCCGTGGTATGTGGCAGTGTCTGTGGGATGGTGCATATAAAAGATCCCTTGCTATTAATGGAGAAAATGTATCAGGTTTCCTCTCTAAAACTATATGTTCGAATTACAAAATGTTTGACATCCAATAGCCGATGATTTATAAATCAATGTACTCTAGTGGTGTCGCTAAACAAAACAAACTAACTTTCTATATTATAATGTTCTACCGTATGTGCAAGGTCATTGCGCTTTGGTCAGCTGTTCCAAGTTTCGTGTACCATAATTGAATTTTTCTACATTACATAATGTTTACGCAAATTAGTTGTTAGAAAACTGTTTGCAGACGTGTGAGTAACACACCAAGACTCGGAGCCAGTACCGTGAATGATTTCCCTATAATAGAGTTATTCTACTGCCGCAGAGACACTAAACAGAGTTAGGACGTGATCCAACTTTGTGGAAGACAGATACTGTTAGGTAATTAATGTTATTCCTACTGCCGTTGGGACGCAATATAACTTAGTTGTAGAGCGATATCCGGACGTGCGTTGGGTTGGTGGATTGATGGACTCCGGATTTTTTGTTCACCCCGTCCAACCCAGTGCCCCTTGAATGATACATCAAAAGGATCGATCACCGTCGATGATTCTAGGTTTGTTTCGTTGGGGTTTTTGGGGGTTTTTTTCATTGTCCCATGTCTGCATCAAAGGTGGGGAAGTGCATATAAATTATGTTTCGCTGCTAAAAAAAAAAAAAAAATTCATTATCAAAATAATGATTCGCAATTGTGTGTGGGCAAACGTACGCTGTGTTCACTCTTAAATAAGTTAAAACAAGTTTAACTTTACTGGTTTAGCTAAAACACGTTTGGTTGGAAATGACGAGCGTTAACACGTGTAATAACTATAACCAGCATAAGACGATGGACTACGAGTCTGTTAGGATGTTGCTAACGCTCTTCCTGCTTATTCTGATTGTGACGTCACTGTTACTTCCGTCTTATACCGGCCTGCGTTCAGCTAGACCGAACAGAAAAACGTCCGCTAGACTGTTTAGGCGCATCACATTAAACCAAATGGCCACGTCGAGAACCAATCAAATAGTCCGCGAACGTTAGCGAAAGGTTCGCTGGCTGAACTTAACTAAAATTGTTTGCGTTCACTCTTATATTTAAACTGTTTTAGTTACACCAGTTTAACTAAAGTAGTGTCGGAAATAGAATAAAAATGATTTTGTAAATATTTTGTAAATACCTATTTAATGATAACCTACCTAATTTAGGATTTACCTGTTTTGGCTCTCATTGATGTACAAGATGGTGTTTACTCATGAAATTAAAATAAAGTTGTAAGTAAACAGGAGATGTGTGACCTTTACTGGAACAGACTATAACACATTTTGATGATGTGTGTCAATTTCATTTACCCTTAAACAAACTTTTAATTTAAAACTGCAAGTTAACTGATTATTTTGAATTGCGGCATAAATTATTAATTATGACCAGCATATTTAGTGAATATAAATTAAATATTAGTACATTAGAAATTATACAAGTTTGCAACAACTTAAAGGTGCTATATCATAGTTATATGTGAGTATCTGTTTGTGATAAAGATTTTCCAATAAAAATGTATTTTCTACTATAATATATTTCCTATAATCATTTATGGGCATATAGTTAAAGGTGTAGTCTTTAAATGTTAAAGCAAAATGTAATAAAAACATGATTTGCAATACCTGTCATTATGCAACTTTGAGATAGCACCTTTAATACCGGTATAATAGATCACAAACTCAGAATGGTTCTTGACAATTTTGCTTAAAAGTTACTTATAAACGTCTACAAATATTTTGTTTTGGAGAGGAATAGGGTCCCTCATATATTGTAACAGCAATGAAATTGATCCATGTTGATCAAAAGTTGTTATAATCTGTTCCAATAAAGTGCACAAATCACCTGTTTACCGACATCTTTATTTTAATTTCAAGAGTAAACACCACCTTGTACATCAATGAGAGCCAAAACAAGTAAATGCTAAATTGGGTAGACTATCATTAAATAGATGTTTACATAATATTTACATGTCTGTTTAATATGTAAGAAATAATCGACGAAAATCATTTTTATTCTATTTCCGACAGTACTATAGACCACATACCGAAGTGTTTTATCTATACCGGTTTAGTTATACCGACATAAACTGGTTTAACTGAAACATTTTAACCAGTTTAAAGTAGCTAATGACCATTTTATAAATATTTCACAATATGAATATTTATATGTTTATGTATATTTCATATTAAAGATTCAGTGGCGGAGCCCGAAAATCCATCATTGGGAGGGGGGGGGGGGGGATGACATGTAACCGAGGGCCACAAACGTTACCGAATGGATTCCTCGGATTCTCCAACGTAAAAAATGAAATTTTTTAAAATAAATATATAACTGTAATTTAGGGGTGGGGGCGGGCCCCTGGATCCCTTTAGATCCGCCACTGTGATCCATATGTGAAAATAGCAGATCGACTGCTTGATTGAGATGTTGAGTAATACATAATTATTTTATATAACATAATATACTGAATAACCGTGGAGTAGATATGACTAATAATACATGTATGTAATCATCCGGAGACTTTGTCACTTCGTCAGGTTTATTGGTGATCTCACTCCACAGTTTAATATCACAATGGACGTGTGATAACTTTATTGCTTTCTTTTTGTCTTCTGGCCTTGAGTTACATAACCATTTAGTCTTGTTCCTGATATGTGTAATTGTTACTTACTTTATGAATAACCACACACAAATTCTCTCTCTCTCTCTCTCTCTCTCTCTCTCTCTCTCTCTCTCTCTCTCTCTCTCTCTCTCTCTCTCTCTCTCTCTCTCTCTCTCTCTCTCTCTCTCTCTCTGTCTCTCTCTCTCTCTCTCTCTAGTATACATCAATACATACTAGTCAATGCCAGGTTTGCCCACTGTTTCATGCACGTGAGCGGGATCGACCGCGTAGCTTGTAGGCCCCATGCATGTGGTTGAGTTAAAAAGCATATTTTTATGGATGCCTCGATAGCTCAGAAGGCATCCATATGACAATTTGTGAGGCCAGAAAGGATTTAATTATCCCTGTGCCAGTGCGTTAATATTTATCTATGTAATAGTCGACCTCGACATACATACAATATATAGATATGCATACATCAATACATACTAGCCAATGTCAGGTTTGCCCACTGTTTCATGCATGTAAGCGGGATCGACCGCGTAGATTGTAGACCCCATGCATGTGGTTGAGTTAAAAGAGCATCCTTTTTATGGATGCTTCGATAGCTCAGAACACATCGTGGCAAGTTGCGTGCGCTTTAGTGCCACAGGTTCGAGTCCCAGCTACGGTATGGGACAATTTGTGAGGCCAGAAAGAATTTAATTATCCCCTGCGCCACTACGTTAATATCTATTTATGTAATAGTCAACTTCGACATGCATATAGTATATAGATATTCATACATCAATACATACATACGTACAATGAATCGGTATATAAACATGGCTCCTAAATTTATAATTTTGCGCCTAAAAAATATATTGGGTCCTAGGCAGAAAAGTTAACGTGGAGGGCTGAATTTGAGGCCTATCTATGCTTATACGCGTATGGGCTCACAGTTCTGTAGGTATGCAGGCTGGCTTTTCTCCGAATTGAATGCCCGAATCTGACTAACTACATTTATTCATATTAGCATTACTACCAAACAGATATATATAGGGTTGAAAACGAATCACTAAGCAATTTAATACATGGATTACAACTAATTTTGAGGGTAGAATGATAGAAACACATGGTAAAAAGGTCTCAGGTTAGAACATTTTGGTCGAATATCTGTATCATTTTTGCCCGAATTTGAGGTTTTGCTCCAGCAGTAGGAGGCAGTTGACCACAACCAACACCACACCACCCACACCCACACCCGCCGCCCATTGTCCCCACCCCACCCCACCCCTACGCTTATGCATGTCTGTTCTGCGAGTTCCGTCGTCTGCAATGCCATAATTATATGACAACCGTAAGAGTACAGAAATACACACGCTGTCTAGAGAAAGGCAATGAATATTAAAAGGATATTCCTGAGTGCTGCATTGTAAGATGTTTCCGACTAATAAAATATTTCTACGATTAAACATACATGTTAAATATATTTTCATGTTTAGAATATCAGTGTCTGTATATTCAATGTGTTTCTTGTCGTCTTAATATTTGTAAGAAGCCCAAACTGTATTTTCTTTTCAAATAATTTCGTACGTACGAATAAGACATTTTTAGGAAATAAAATGAAATTTAACCTAGTACAAATATCAGAACCATCAGAAACATGTTTAATATACATCCACTAATATTTTATGCAGAAAAATATACATGTATTTGATATGTAATTACAATCATTAAAAAGGTCTTTGTTAGTCGATAGCGTTTTAAAAATTGCAGCAAACTCAGGAATGTCCCTTTAAATCCGCACGCCCTAGTTCCATCCAGCGAAAATAAATTATAACTTGGTTAATCTACAAACCTGTAACACACTTAAATCACGTTTTTATCAAATGGAGTGAAAAAGCAGGTTTTATATCGATAAATACCATGGGAATCCCCATGTCCCAATTGCTTGAAATAATTTTGAAAGTTAGTATTCTGATGTCACCGGTAGATGTCTCTCGAAGCACAACAATGCCTACGTCACGACAAATTTCACAGAGTGCGCACAGACTTGGGGTGCGTTCCTTTCACCTCTCCTGGACATGTTCCAACTGTTCTGTCCTGGTTGTATCCCCTCTCCAGATATCGTAAGATTTAGAAAAATTATTGGTTTTAAGGGTTTGTAACGTTTGTATTGAGACACTTACTTGTCTGAACTTTATTGTTACTGAAAATGTTCACGAACTGTGAAGAAAAATCTCATAAATGAACAACAAGCAAACGACAACAAATCGGATGTTGATTGCGCGAACCGTGCACGAGAAAACAAACCGAACCAAAATGATAACGGTCACGTGGTATACCAACGTCTGTGACGTTTACACAGGAAGATTCCCTCTAAAAATAGATTGGAACTCGCTTGCTTAAAACGGTTTTTTCTCGAGTGCACGCGGCTTTTTAAGAAATACGAAAAATGCATTTCGTGGTTTTACAAACATCAGGATTACCAGGATTACCAAAAAGCACTTCAGGTGAATGGAAATGTGTATTCTAAATAATAATAAATGTAAGTAAAGTGCAATTTTATTTGTGAAAAAATGGGTTTAATAGCGAAAAACAACGCCGTAATGGTTAACAACTAGCCGTAACTAGGGCGTGTCCCTTTAACAATACGTCAGAATAGTGTTTAATCAGCGGTTGTCAGGTGTTTGATTTCGTCTGTCACATCTTCGATGCTAGCCTTTCATCAGTCGAGTCTATACATTCACATCAAATTAAGAAACTCTCAGTCGAACTAGCAATGAAGTTGGACGTAATTTCGTGCGCTCTCGACTTACCCCCCCCCCCCCCCCCCCACCTGGGGGGGGGGACTGATGGCTAGCTATGGCTTGCTGCTAGAGTACCGCGTCGCGTACACCGGGTCACGGGCAACCGGCAATATTCATATGACTTTGGTATATGGGGACGCGGCTACAGCCAAGAGGAAGAGAACAAGGAAGAGGAAACGTGCGCCAGGGGCGGCTCAGGCGGGGACAAAGCTGGCGGCTCAACCGCCAGCGGCGGTCCCGTCTGCGTCGCCGCCCCCACCACGACCAATCCGGACGGAGCGACAGGAGGCGACTCGCCAACCAGCAGATGCGGGAAGTGGAGCAGCCAACCAGTGCACCGCGACCAGCGTCACCTGTTCCCGCTCGTCGTTCGTCTGCGTCGAGACCCCCACCCACGGGGGACTCCGCGACGGCGACTTTGGATGTTCGGGCTGTCAAGAGGAAGGCCGTGACCCCGCCGGGGGACCAACCAGCCAAGACGCGGCCTTCTACTTCCTCTTCGGGTGACTGGAGAGTGGCAGCGCGGAAGATCAAAGGCCAGTACTCTAAGTACTTGGTGGGAGACGTCACGGACCCCGACAGACTGCCAGGCGGGGTCTACGAGGAAAACTTCAAGACGTTTCCCGATGGCCACCAGGTCGCCATCCACACGGTCAAACTACGGGGAGTGGAAGCTATTGTAGTGACGTCGCGCCGGGATGATCTTTACCGACAGGGATTCCTCAGCCATGACATGGATAACAACACCATCCACAGAATCATGAAGATCGTCACCGGCGCCCAGTACCCACAGATGGTCCACTGCCTTAGCACCCACAGCTACAGGAGACTGGTGCCTCACTTTGAGGAGAGGAACATCATCACCTCCCCGTAGATGCTGTGCACCCAAACGGCCTTAACGAGGCCACTCGCGTGGACATATCGATCGGACTTTAAACTTTTAGATCTGCGTTCAAAATTTTATGTCGAAATTACTTCTTTTTTATTTTTTATTATTATTAAATAGTCCGATCCTCTCTTCTTTCTCGTATTTAATTTTGGACTGTCCTTCTAAAATGCTCCAAATTATATAAATATTCTACCGAGCAGTCAATTCTTTTTTATTTTTGGCTTGTAACCTTTTAATTTTTTTAATTTTATCTATTAATTTCTTTACTAATTGCTATTTTCAAATTTCTGCCCAGTTTCAACCCCCCCCCCCCCCCCCCCTTCCATCCCGAGTCAGGCCACCGATCTTATCGGAGGTCGGACTCGGGATGGGCGTGTTCGAAACCCTAGTGGTATAGGGGCACGTTAAACTAGTTATCATCATCAACATCAAATTAATCCACACATCAACACCTGGTCTACACAACACAAAGGAAACGCACACCGCTCAAAATGAACTTTTATCGATGAAAACTCTGTGCAATTTGGGTGTGTTCTTGCATGGTTTTTTTTTTTTTTTTTTTTAGATTCAGCTAGTTTGCTGTTCGTTTGTTTCTATTCGATTTAATTCAGTTTCATTTTATTTATATATATTTTTAGTATTATTTATTTATCTTTTTTTCAATTTATTTTCGTGCTTATATCCAAGTAAGGTTCAAGCATGCTGTCATGGGCACACACACCTCAGCTATTTGGGCTGTCTGTCCAGGACAGTGGGTTAGTTGTTACTTGGTTAGTGGTTAGTGAGAGAGAAGAGGATGTAGTGGTCTTACACCTACCCACTGAGCCCTTAAGAACTCGCTCTGGGTTGCAGCCGGTACCGGGCTGCGAACCCTGTACCTATTATCCTGTAGTCCGATGGCTTGGCCACTGCGCCATCGAGACTTAGTAAGGGCGGTAACTCGAATGTAAGATTTTATACGTTAATTAATATCTAGAGACATTTTATTTCGATGTATATATTTTCGTTTAAATAAATTTTGTTTACTTTAACTACACCACTAGAGCACAATGATTTTATTAATCATTGGCTACTGGATGTCAAACATTTGGTAAATCTGACATAGTCTTGAACAGGAAACCCGATACATTTTTTCATTAGCAGCAAGGGATCTTTTATATCCACCATTCCACCGACAGGACAGGACAACACATACCACGTCCTTTGATTACTAGTCATGGTGCACTAGCTGGGACGAGAAATAGCTCAATGGGCCCACCGACAGGAATCGACCCCAAACAGACCATGCATAAAGAGAGCGCTCTACCACTGGGTTACATCTCGCCCTGGTTTAAATGATGCACTGACAAGTAACACGTAAAGCTGCTGGGAGGGAAAAGAAAATGAAAGAAACGTTTTATTTAACAACACGCTCATCACACTGTAATACCGATTATATGACGTCGGACATGTGGTTAAAGACCACATAGATAATTAGTGAGGAAATCCGCTGCTGTCACTCCATCAGCTACGTTCTGCTCTCAAGGTAGGAGAGAGTGTTATCGGACGTGTTATACATTTTTATGGGGATGGAAGGGTGTTTCTCAAGAGTTGCGTAACGTTTTCAAAACAATGTTTCATATTTATAAGCAGGACAGGATATACCACGGCTTTTGAATCTACTGAGGACGATCATAGGCGTATGGGCTCCCATTTTTGTTTCCAGCCAGTGCACCACGACTGGTACATCAAAGGCCGTGGTATGTGCTATCCTGTCTGTGGGATGGTGCATATAAAAGATCCCTTGTTGTCAATCGAAAAGAGTAGCCCATGTAGTGTCGACAGCGGGTTTCCTCTATCAATATCTGTGTGGTCCTTAACCATATGTCTGACGCCATATAACCGTAAATAAAATGTGTTGAGTGCGTCGTTAAATAAAACATGTCCTTCCTTCCTTCCCATTTTTGTTCGGGGTGAGGGAAGACGGAAATTTTTGCACAAATTAAACATACATGCCGTAATGGATAGCAACATTTATTCATGTTAGCTTTACTGTCAAAGAGCTATTATATATGGTTTTAAACGAATCACTATGCATTTTGACATGGATTACAACTAATATTGTTGGTAGAATGATGGAAATACATGGTGAATAGGTCTCATACCAGCGGATTTTTTTTACCTAATATCTCTCTTGGTTTTGCCCGAATTTGAGGGTTTGCTCCAGCGCTGGCGGCGGTGGGGAGCGAGGAAGTCGCTTACGTTTATGAGGACGATTGATCCTGACGAAGACGATTGATCCTGACGAGGGCGATTGATCCTGACTGTGCGTTTGTCTGGTTATAAAACAAAAATCAAACGAGAAAGTGTTCACAATAACCAGACAGTATGAGTATGAGGAATATAATCACTACTAGAAGATGGAGGAGGATCGGCCATATCCTAAGAAAGAAAGATGATAGCGTCTTCAAAACTGCACTGAGATGGACAC
Source organism: Gigantopelta aegis (assembly GCF_016097555.1). Taxonomy (NCBI): domain Eukaryota; kingdom Metazoa; phylum Mollusca; class Gastropoda; order Neomphalida; family Peltospiridae; genus Gigantopelta; species Gigantopelta aegis. The sequence continues at coordinate 63,373,644 of NC_054706.1, forward strand.
CAGAAGGAAAAAGAAAACGTGCCCGGCCCCAATAAGTCTGGAAGAAAACTGCAGAAAAAGAACTAAAACAACTACACACAAGTTGGGGCCAGGCTGTAAAGCAGGCTGCAGATAGGAGAAAGTGGAGGACCCTTGTTTCTGCCGTATGTGCCAGTGGGCTCGATTTTTTTTTGTTTAACGACACCACTAGAGCGCATTGATTTATTAATTATCGGCTATTGGATGTCAAACATTTGGTAATTTTGACGTAAAGTCTTTAGAGAGGAAATCCGCTAAAAAAAAAAATTCATTAGCAGCAAGGGATCTTTTATATTATGCACCATCCCACAGACAGGACAGCCCATACCACAGCCTTTGACTGGAACGAGAAATAGCCCAATGAGCTCACCTACGCATCACGCGAGCGCTTTACCACTGGGCTACGTTCCCCTTCTGGGCTCGAAGGGGACTAAGAAGAAGAAATGAGTTAATCCGTACCAAATTCGTCAAGGACACAGATCTCAATCCCCGTGCCAAGACAGAATAGCAGCTTACAATTCGTCCCTTGGCTTGACAGATGAGAACTGAAGGATACACGCGGTCCCGGGGGTAACAGCGCTGTTGATAACTTAATTTAATGAGCTGGCCTTTCATCGAATACACACTGATCAACTGTCTGAAGCTGTCAGTGTTGTAAAATTGCGTAGGGGGATGTTGTTGAAAAACACGTTCGTTAAAGGTACACTGTCTTGTTTTCAAATGTTTATGCAAAAATGATACGTTCGAGATGGAAGATTTGTAAAATATATCTACATGAACATCTCCACTCATATTAACTTCTGTTCTAAATGGAAAGAACACATAGTTGGTGTGTGTGTGTGTGTGTGTGTGTGTGTGTGTGTGTGTGTGTGTGTGTGTGTGTGTGTGTGTGTGTGTGTGTGTGTGTGTGTGTGTGTACCAGGGACAGCGTGCTTAAACTATATGAAGAAAATAAAGTTGATAGGAAAAGTAGGAAGAAACGTTGTATTTGTCGTGTATGGTTTCTTTGTTGTTAAGCCTTGTGTGTTTGTTTTTTTTTTTGTTTTTTTTTTGTGTTTGGGGGGATGTTGTTGGTGGGGTTATAGGGAAGTGTGTGTTTGTAGTTTGTTGTTTGATTTTTTGCTTCTTTTTTGGGGGGGGGAGGGTTGTTCTTTTTAGCATATTTGTAATTAAAGTTTTTGTAATTGATCCTATCAGCCATTCATTAGGGAAAATACTGTGGTCTAGCATAAGATTAAATAGTTGCGGTTGAACTGTGCGTGTTTTTCCTGGATGTGGAATCAGTTGCCTGTATTACATAGGGAGATTTAACCTACAAACGATTTGATAACAATTTCTTAAGAAACCTTTTTATTCACACGGACGTTTTGAAGACTTTTTTTAAGAGAATAGGTATGGTGTTGTAACATAATATATATTTCAATATGAGTTTTAACGTTAATCATGGAGTTACAAGCCATTTCATCAGACATCTTTTTTTCTTCTTCTTCTTTTTTTTTACACTAACAGACTATAGGATCAGATGTCTTTTTCATTTGTGGCACGTCCTGTAGGGAAATAGCTTCCAAATGCCTACCATACATCTTTTAAGACTGCTTTGTAGTAGCTGAAAAGAAGTTTTGTATATTTAAAAAAATGTCGCATGTTTCTACATTAACTGTTCTGATTTGAGATTTCAGTGGCCTGGGGACACCGTTGACATTTATATAACAATCACGAACGTCAGCATTTGGACACGCTAATCCGTAAATAACACGATAGAACAGGTCCGAGTTTTAGCCTGGACCTATTAGTATAACTACTTAGACAGGGATCGGAAAATCAGCCTGCCGAAAAACGAAAAGCATTTCATTTTGTAGAATTATTTGAAATAAAAATTCACCTGCTAAAATTACAACAATAAAAAAATCGCAGGTCATTTTTCAAGAGACAGATGTATGTACGATCAATAAGCGTACGAGACAGAAGATCCCTCGAGTCAGGATATACCAATGACTAACAACAACGTTAAGTTTGTTTTGTTTAACGACACGACTAGAAAACATTGATTTATTAATCATCGTCTACTGGATGTCAAACATTTGGTAATTTGTATATATAGTATAAGGTCTCACTACACAGATGTCATCTGCCATTGAAACCCATGTTAAATTACCCGACTTCAAATGGAGATTGCCAATAGAACGGGTTCTCGTTGGCACTAACAACATACACCATTGCGAACATACATTATGTAAGCCTTTACTTTCACTCCAAAATTGAGAACATTTCCGTCTCAGTTTTTGTTTTGTTTTTTGTTTTGTTTTTTGTTTTTTTTCCTACATGACCGTATCTGGCTGTAGTACCGGTCCGAACAGGTGGTTCATTAACCGATTCACTCCGGCTGTCTCTTGTGTTATACACCCATGTCCCAAAAGGTCAATGCACAATATTACAAAATAGCATGGGCAAAATACAACCAGAAGGCTTACCATTAAATATATACATTGTTTTAATTCTTCAGCATTTCCTGGAAGTGAATATGTGAACCAGAACATGTGTCACAATTAGGAACTATAGTCGACCGTCATTAACGAACTCTCACCCGGAAGTCAACTGTGTAGTGAGACTTAAGACAAAACAAGCTACATTTTCCATTAGTAGCAAGGGATCTTTTATATTCATTATCCCACAGACATGATAGCACATACCACGGTATTTGATTGAAAAAATATTTTATTGTATAAAATATACAAAAGGATTGGGCATAAGTTATCCAGCTTACGAGGTCCTTTCCTAATTACAAACATTGATATACCAGTCGTGGTGCACTGACTGGAACAAGAAATAGCCCAGTTTGTCCACCTACAGGGTCAAATATTTATGCAAAATTATATGTTTGATATAGAAGATTTGTAATACTAGTATATATCCACATGCATACACCTACGCATGTATTAAATTCTGTTCTAGACAGAAAGACAAAGGGAATTTTCATATGCACCATCCCACAGACAGAATAGCACACACCACGGTCTTTGATATACCAGTTGTGGTGCACTGGCTGGGACTAGAAATAACCCGTTGGGCCCACCGACGGGGATCGATCTTAGAGCAACCGCGCATCGAGTGAGCGCTATACCACTCGGCTAAGTCTCGCCCAATTAAATATGACGATTTCTTAGAACGCGCGTTTCTATGTTAAGATTTATACCAGTGACTAACAAGTCTTGGGATTTCTTTCCGGATTGATTCGGACCGAGTGACATCCCGTTTATTTGCTTTCTACTTTGAGGTTCATCAGTAAGAAGTGGCGCACCAGTTACAAGACTGACAGCCTATAATGACCATTGTCACGTCGCGGTGCTCCAAGAAGTGATCGTTAGAGATTTATTTCCAGCATGGCGGCAATCGACACCAAGTAAATTAAATACTTAGTGATAGGGTTGTCTGCTTCAAATATTGATTGAATATATTTAGGACAAACACAAAAATAAATGCCTGTTTTGGGTGTTTTGCAAAAATTATATATATATATTCGAAATTAATTGGAAATAAAATCTAGTTTCGGCTTTCAGAAACATTCAGGCGATCTAAACATTCCATATGCAATTTTTGTCATTAAACATACTCTGTCCATCTGCAAACTTGGGACTCTCTTTAAGATGAAAGCTGGACGTGGCCCAGTGGTAAAGCATCCGCTTGATGCGTTGTTGGTCTAGAATCGATCCCTGCCGGTGGACCCATTGGGATATTTCTCGTTCCAGCCAATGCACTACGATTGGTATATCAAAGGCATAACAACTGTATAACAAATAAAAGTGTATTTATTAATTGTCAATGGTTAATAGTATTTGCATAAATAATTAATATCACATATTACTACCAATCACAGCCACAGCTATGTTTACTCCGTAAATATTTGAACTTTGACACGGAACTCTCTTCAATGGTACTATACAACCATAATGTGAACGGTGTAGACGATGCTATATCTTCGATGGCAGGGCCGTAGCTAGCGGGGGGCAAGGGGGGCAATTGCCCCTCAAGAAAAAATCCGCAAAGCATTGTAGAAATTTAAAGAAAATTCGCTTCTTAACTGTTTAAGGAGTTTTAGACTATTAACTACTCAGTTGCCCCCCCCCCCCCCCCCACCCAAACAAAAAATCCTAGCTACGGCCCTGGATGGTCACCGATAAATCGACGGATAGGAATCATGGGATGCCTGCAATATGTCATGTCATATAACAGTAATAATAACGAAATAATAGTGGAATTTGCAAATTAAAAAAAAAAATAACCGAATGAATCTATCACTGTACGTAACTTTGAAGTCTCACTACATAATTTGCACCATAGAAATTGCGACTTGTGCTGTGGTTAACATATGCACTTTTGGTAATTTAGGAAGAATTAAAATGGTTTGTATCGTTCAATGGTGAGTCCTCTGACAGAAGCTAAGAGATTGGGCTGCCAAGATGTTGGCTAATATAATGAGATCAAGCAGGCACTTTACGGTAATTGGGGAGACTTCAGACGTCTGTTGCGCATGATTACGATATATGGTCAGGTGGCATTTGCTGGTCTTGAGGGCGAACCGCAATGTCCTCTAAACAGTTGAGACGCGAAGAGTGCAATAAATAATTCAGACGCTTGTGAAATTCAATTGTTACCCTTCTGTGGTGGTGTTATTGAAAATATTCACATACAAAGTTCACGTATGAATAACTGGAAAAGAGCATGTGTTTAAAGTCAAAATTTCTGGTATATTTTCGGTATTTACTGGAATTTTCAATCAGTAACTCGTCTTTTCCCAGTTTATGCTTTCGATGTTATTTGTAATTTAGGTCACATTGTCTTAAAAGGATAACTGTTGTTTTAAAGTCGCACGCCCTAGTTTCAGCCCGCGAAAATTAATTCTAATTTTGGTTAATCTACAAAACTGTAACACACTTAGATCACGTTTCTATAAAATAGAGTGAAAAAGCAGGTTTTATATCGATAAATACCATGGGAATCCCCGTGACCCAATTACTAGAAATAATTTTGAAAGTTAGTATTCTGATGTCATCAATAGATGTCGCTCGAAGCACAGAAATGCCTATGTCACGACAAATTTCCCAGAGTGCACACAGCCTTGGGGTGCGTTCCTTTCACCTCTCCTGGGCATGTTCCAACTGTTCTGTCCTGGACAGCGAAAGGAATGAGTTTGGAACAGGAAGTTACTTTACCAACATGGGTGCTTCTGTTGAGGAAGTGGCTGCTGCAGCAATCATGATACTTGAATCGGAATAAGACGACAATGATAGTCCGTAACTGACCATGTTGACTATACTACAGTGTTTGAAATAATAAATTTTATATATAAACCGCAATTAGCCTACATTTGCTATTCGGCACCGGGTACTAGTGGCTAACCTATTGTTATTATCAATTAGATGCACCGTTTATTATTGTTGGTAGTAGTAGTAGTGGTAGTAGTAGTGGTGGTGGTGGTGGTGGTGGTGGTGGTGGTAGTAGTAGTAGTAGTAGCACAGTCTGTAGGAACCAGAGGTGGGGAGGCACTTCCCCTCCCCAGGACGAAAATGTAAGTGGGTTTTTTGTCCTACTCTATTTAAATAAAGGTAACAATATAGCTTGTGCCTCCCACCCGCACCCCCCCCCTCCCCCCAAGGTTGTATCCCCTCTCCAGATATCGTAATACTTTTGTATCGTTTTGTATTGAGATACTTACTTGTCTGAACTTTATTGTTAATGAAAATGTTCACGAACTGTGAAGAAAAACCTCACAAATGAACGACAAGCAAACGACAACAAATCGGATGTGGATTGCGCGAACCGTGCACGAGAAAACAAACTGAACCAAAATGATAACGATCACGTGGTATACCAACGTCTGTGACGTTGAAACGGGAAGATCCCCTCTAAAAATAGATTAGACCTTGTCTGCTCAACGGTTTTTTCTCAGACGCGCGTGCGTTTTTAAGAAATACGAAAAATGCATTTTGTGGTATTACAAACACCAGGATTACCAGGATTACCAAAAAACACTTCAGGTGAATGGAAATGTATATTCTAAATAATAAAATGTAAGTAAAGAGCAATTTTATTTGTGAGAAAATGGGTTTAATAGTGAAAAACAAAGGCGTAATGGTTAACAACTAGGGCGTGTCCCTTTAACGACACCACTAGAGCACATTGATTTATTAATCATCAGCTATTGGATGTCAAACATGGTAATTTTTGACAGTCATAGAGAGAAAACCCGCTACATTTTTTCATTAGTAGCAAGGGATCTTTTATATGCACCATCCCACAGACAGGATAGCACATACCACGGCCTTTGATATACCAGTCGTGGTGCAATGGCTGGAACGAAAAATAGTCCAATGGGCCCACCGATGGGGATCGATCCTAGCCGACCGCGCATCAGACGTGCGCTTTACCACTGGGCTACATATTTCTGATAAATGTAGCTGTGATTTTATTTTACATGAGTAAATGATGAAATAAACTGGTTAGACAAGGATGTAATGCATCGTATTCATGTGCTAACGACTGGGGAGAGGGGGCACTGTAAAACACGTGAGGGTGCGCACCAGCAACACCTTCCTCCTGGGTCCACGGCTGATGCTATCCAAAAAGCAGACAAACTGGTTAAAACAAATGAAAAATACATAGAGAATACTTCATGTTTTTTGTCAAATATGATTTATATCTCATAGAGTGAAGTTTGCAATCATATCTCACGAGTCGCGCTTGCTCGACGAGTGTGATATGATTGGAAACTTCACGAGATGAGATATAAATCATATTTGACAAAAACCATGAAATGTTCTATTTATTATTATAATGGCAATTTACTTTTATTTTTAAAATGCCAGCAGCAAAATAGTTCCGTGCTTTCTTATGGTGAAGACATCACTTTCTACAGTGACAATAACACATTTTAGAGTGAACTAGTGAAATTTTCACTCTAAAATGTGTTATCGTCACTGACTGACTGATAACTCTTTTATTTCACTGATATTTTAAGATATTTCACTAAATGTTATATAATAAAAACTATTTAATATTCAAAATGTTAATTGCTTTACTGCTTTTTTTTCAAAATGTTCTTTAACAAAATTAGAAAGCTGCTTAGAGATGCTTTGTAGTTATTTTCAAAATGTTCTTTAAAGTTAGAAAAAAACTGCTTTATTGTTCTATAGTTACAAAATCGTTTACCTTTTTGTATATCTTCGCAAGATAAGGTACAGTTCCGTAGAGTATACTACATACTATACGGAATAGTATCTTGGATTACGATGTTGGTTTTTTGCCTGATGTTCGTTCGGTCTAAGATCGATCCCCGTCGGTGGTCCCATTGGGATATTTCTCGTTCCATCTAGTGCACCACGACTAGTGTATCAAAGGCCGTGGTATGTGTTATCCTGTTTTTGGGATGATGAATATAAAAGATTCATGCTATTAATGGAAAAATGTAACTTGTTTTCTAAGACTATATGTACAAATTACCAAACGTTTGACATCCAATAGCGGATGATTAATAAATCACTGTGCTCAAGTGGTGTCGTTAAACAAAACACACATTTTTGTACTGTTGCATCCAGACGGAGAAGGAACTGGATGTTAATATCGTATTGGCCTTCAAGTTCATGTGCCGTTTGTTGTATCGCGCGATATATATTAACTCTACCCGAGGACTGAAAATACCGGCCACTTAAAGGGACACACCCTAGTTACGGCTAGTTGTTAACCATTACGGCGTTGTTTTTCGCTATTAAACCCATTTTTTCACAGATAAAATTGCACTTTACTTACCGTTTAATATTTAGAATATACATTTCCATTCACCTGAAGTGTTTTTTGGTAATCCTGGTAATCCTGGTTTTTGTAATACCACAAAATGCATTTTTCTTATTTCTTAAAAACGGACGCACGTTTGAGAAAAAACCGTTGAGCAGACAAGGTCTAATCTATTTTTAGACGGGATATTTCCATTTCAATGTCACAGACGTTGGTATACCACGTGACCGTTATCATTTTGGTTCGGTTTGGTTTTTTCTCGTGCACGGTTCGCGCAATCAACATCCGATTTGTTGTTGTTCATTTGTGAGATTTTTTTTCACAGTTCGTGAACATTTTCAGTAACAATAAAGTTCAGACAAGTAAGTGTCTCAATACAAAACGTTACAAACCCTTAAAACCAATAATTTTGCTAAGTCTTACGATATCTGGAGAGGGGATACAACCAGGACAGAACAGTTGGAACATGTCCAGGAGAGGTCTGTGCGCACTCTGTGAGATTTGTCGTGACGTAGGCATTGTTGTGCTTCGAGCGACATCTACATCAGAATACTAACTTTCAAAATTATTTCAAGCAATTGGGACATGGGGATTCCCATGGTATTTATCGATATAAAACCTGCTTTTTCACTCCATTTGATAAAAACGTGATCTAAGTGTGTTACAGGTTTGTAGATTAACCAAATTATAATTTATTTTCGCTGGATGGAACTAGGGTGTGCGGCTTTAAAGATACAGTATTTCTTACAGATCGTTTAGAAACACAAATTAGACTGGTAAATTAAAAATACCGGCTACTTAAAGATATTATATTCCTTACAGATCGTCACAGAAATACGAATTAGTCTGGCAAACTGAAAATATCGGCTACTTAAAGACACTATCTATTGGCAAACTGAAAATACCGGTTACTTAAAGACACTATTGGCAAACTGAAAATATCGGCTACTTAAAGACACTATTTGCAAACTGAAAATACTGGCTACTTAAAGACATTATATTCCTTACAGATCGTCACAGAAACACGAATTAGTCTGGCAAATGAAAATACTGGCTACTTAAAGACATTATATTCCTACAGATCGTCACAGAAACACGAATTAGACTGGCAAATGAAAATACTGGCTACTTAAAGACACTATATTCCTACAGATCGTCACAGAAACACGAATTAGTCTGGCAAATGAAAATACTGGCTACTTAAAGACACTATATTCCTTACAGATCGTCGTAGAAATACGAATTAGTCTGGCAAACTGAAAATATCGGCTACTTAAAGACACTATTGGCAAACTGAAAATACCGGCTACTTAAAGACACTATATTCCTTACAGATCGTCGCAGAAATACGAATTAGACTGCAAGACTAAAAATACCGGCTACTTAAAGACACTATATTTCTTACAGATCGTCACAGAAACACAAATTAGTCTGGCAAACTGAAAATACCGGCTACTTAAAGACACTATATTCCTACAGATCGTCACAGAAATACGAATTAGACTGGCAGACTGAAAATACCGGCTACTTTAAGACACTATATTCCTTACAAATCGTCACAGAAACACGAATTAGACTGGCAAACTGAAAATACCGGCTACTTAAAGACACTATGTTCCTTACAGATAGTCACAGAAACACGAATTAGTCTGGCAAACTGAAAATACCGGCTACTTAAAGACACTATATTCCTTACAGATCGTCACAGAAACACGAATTAGTCTGGCAAATGAAAATACTGGCTACTTAAAGACACTATATTCCTATAGATCGTCACAGAAACACGAATTAGTTTGGCAAACCGAAAATACTGGCTATTTAAAGACACTATATTCCTTACAGATCGTCACAGAAACACGAATTAGCCTGGCAAACTGAAAATACTGGCTATTTAAAGACACTATATTCCTACAGATCGTCACAGAAACACGAATTAGTCTGGCAAACTGAAAATACTGGCTACTTAAAGACACTATATTCCTTACAGATCGTCACAGAAACACGAATTAGTCTGGCAAACTGAAAATACTGGCTACTTAAAGACATTATATTCCTTACAGATCGTCACAGAAACACGAATTAGCCTGGCAAACTGAAAATACTGGCTATTTAAAGACACTATATTCCTACAGATCGTCACAGAAACACGAATTAGTCTGGCAAACTGAAAATATTGGCTACTTAAAGACACTATATTCCTTACAGATCGTCGTAGACATACGAATTAGTCTGGCAAACTGAAAATATCAGCTACTTAAAGACACTATTGGCAAACTGAAAATACCGGCTACTTAAAGACACTATATTCCTTACAGATCGTCGCAGAAACACGAATTAGACTGGCAAACTGAAAATACCGGCTACTTAAAGACACTATATTCCTACAGATCGTCACAGAAATACGAATTTGACTGGCAAACTGAAAATATCGGCTACTTTAAGACACTATATTCCTACAGATCGTCACAGAAATACGAATTAGACTGGCAGACTGAAAATACCGGCTACTTAAAGACACTATATTCCTTACAGATCGTCACAGAAAGACAAATTAGTCTGGCAAACTGAAAATATCGGCTACTTTAAGACACTATATTCCTTACAGATCGTCACAGAAACACGAATTAGACTGGCAAACTGAAAATACCGGCTACTTAAAGACACTATATTCCTTACAGATCGTCAAAGAAACACGAATTACTGTGATCATAGGTACTTGATGACAGGACAATAAACGATTTCCCCCCACGATACACTTACTGTATATTTAGCAACTATGATACAGTTACTGTATATTTAGCCACTATTGACGTTGTAAACGAGTATATAAGTGTAAGTTAGTTTGTCACCAAATCCCAAAATGTAATTTTTTTTATGAAGAACGGTTCGCTCATACTTTGTACCTGAGAGAGAAAACCGTGATCCCCGGTAGCCTATTGTTTACACTCTAAAGCTTGCCCAACTCTTCGTGATTCACTTTAGATGACTGATAGGTGTTTACTCCAAGACCTGACCACCAAGGTCAGTGGTTGATAGATCAACTTAAACCAAACACCATTGGATCATTGAGTTTCAGGATATTGCAGAGTTGCAACTATAGGCGACTGGCCGACTCTTTGATTGGGTTTTCCTGCATTGTATGCACATCTGACTCCGTGTCAAAATAAAGTGGGCTACGATTGTCCTTAAATGTTTACATAAAAGAAATCTCTCAGTAACAAACAAATAAGCATCGACTCTCTCTGCTGATTACTGTTTCATCCAAAGGAGTAATGGGCTGTGAAAATTCGCACTCGCAAACAAAAAACAAAAAAAGGTTGTTTTGTTTAATGACACAACTAGAGCACATTGATTTATTAATAATCGGCTATTCGATCTCAAACATTTGGTAATTTCGACATATAGTCTTAGAGAGGAAACCCGCTAAATTTGTCCATTAGTAGCAAGGGATCTTTTATGTGCACCATCCCACAGATAGGATAGCACATACCACGGCATTTGATATACCAGTCGTGGTACACTGGCTGGAACGAGAAATAGCCCAATGAGCCCAACGACGGGAATCGGGAATGAGCCCAACGACGGGCGCTTTACCACTGGCCTACGTCCCGCCCACACCCGCAAACAATGACTGATACACATTTAGACGCAAATTTCATTTGTCCGTGTAGTCCAGTGTTAAAGAGATGGTGCATATAAAAGATCCATTGCTATTAATGGAAAAATATAACGGGTTTCTTTTCTTAGACTATATGTCAAAATTGCTAAAAGTTTGACATCCAATAGCCGATGATTAATAAATCAATGTGCTCTAGTCGTGTCGTTAGAAAAACAAAAACAACGTTAACGTTTCCATTTGTCTGTAATCCGTATGTGGATACGTAGTCCATAATGCATATATCTGCGCAAGTCGTCTGCTTTTCGACTGTGATTGTTTCATGGCAGACAGCTTTAAAGTGACAACTATACTCAACAACGAAAGTTTAGCTAATGTTAAAAGAAATGGCATAACATTTATAAATTAACCTATTTTAATTAATTAGTATTCACATCTGAAATGTTTACCATTTACAAACAACATAACTAATCAATCTTTGCCCTAACACAACAGGAGGACCTGGTTTTCGTTTAAGTTTATTCAACCATGGCAAATTTAGACGTCAAAGATATTTGCTAAACTTTCGTTGTTGAGTATCTTAGACTGAAGTTGACAGGGGACAGTATGTAGTTTTCTTTTTTTTATGTGTAACTTGTTAACATTAAATATATTTTCTGGTAATTCCAGCCCATGTAAATGTAGTTCTGTTTATGTAAAATGATGGTATTTGGGATGTTTAAACCTATATCCTGCGAAAAAGAGCCGGACAACAGCCCCAAGTTCAGCCAGTAAACGTTTCGCTAACGTTCGCGAACTATTTGATTCGTTCCCAACGTAGCCGTTTTATTTACTGTGAAGCACAAAACCAGTGTAGCGGACGTTTTTTCCGCTCGGTCTGGTTGAACGCAGCCCAGGGGTTGTCTTTTTCAGGGTTTGTTGACCCCAAAATCCGCTGGCCTACTGATATTAATAAAAGTGCTATACTATAGCCATTAACGCTGAAAATAACCATACAGCGTAAATAATTGTGGTCTGTGGCTAGATCCATCCGCGATTAACAGCACGTGATATAAATTTCCTATATATATTTTATAGCATCTGTTTTATACAGTGGAAATTGACCAAGATACCATCACAATTAAGGCAATCTGTTAAGAGTGGATTTTTTTTTTTTTTTAATCTTATATCACTATCAGACACGATGCACCGACACCACACGCCAGACAAAACGTTTAGATGCAGGTGCGCATTTTAGTGCCAGCCAATAGACTGTTTGGCAGACGGCGTTACTAGTTTGTTCTCCGTGAATTACACCTTCCTGAAAGCACCAGCGATAAGTGCGCCAACTGGAAGTCTTCAGCGTGTTGACGCTTCGCAGCACGCCGGAAGTATCGTATAAAATTTAATTTGAGCGAAACGCATATATTAGAGACCGGAATTTTAAGCTGTTAATATACTGCAGAGTCTAAGATTCAAGGTTAATGACATGTAGATCGTACTTTTCCTGAGGACGAGCAACTGACAATGGATCATGGAAGCAATCACGACTTTGCTTAAAATATCCTTTCGACTCTGCCTTGTGCAGAGATACGATTTTGTCATTCATATTAATTTCTTTTTCTTCTTCTTGCAGGCCCCGTGCATATAAAACTTTTATAGAGTCCAAGGCTTCGTTCAGCCAGACTGAGCGGGAAACGTCCGCTAGACTGGTTTGTGTGCTTCACGTTAAACCAATTGGCCACATCGTGAACCAATCAAATAGTTCGCGAACGTTAGCGAAACGTTCGCTGGCTGAACTTGGGGTAGACTTAATCTCTAATGACGTCACACACATACAATTTGTATGGCGTTGTCATGACATTACTGCCTCAGAGTCTAGACTATTAGAGTCTAGACTTTAAAAAGTTTTATAAGCCCCAGGCCTTTTGTTCGTCTTCTTTATGGACAACCAATCGGACATAGGAAAATAACTATGGCTATTTGCTGTCTAACGAACGATTATTTCGACACTGCCACCACATAAGCTACTGAATAGCAACATGGACCTATTTTATAACCATGTAATTAAAACCAACATTACAATAGTTGGGCATAATCTAAACCCAAGTCATGTTCAGGAGGGCAAGCGCTCCGATCGCTTGCTAGACTGGTTTTTGCGTCTTAATGTTAAATTAGGGGCGGGAAGTAGCCCACTGGTACAGCGTTCGCCTGATGTGCGATCGATCTAAGATCGATTCCCGTTAGTGGGCCCATTGGGCTATTTCTCGTCTCAGCCAGTGCTCCACAACTGGTGTAACAAAGGCCGTGGTATGTTCTATCCTGTCTGTGGGATGGTGCATATAAAAGATCCCTTGCTGCTAATCAAAAAGAGTAGCCGATGAAGTGGCGACAGCGGGTTTTCTCTCTATGTGTGGCCCGATGCCATATAACCGTAAATAAAATGTGTTGAGTGCGTCGTTAAATAACACATTTCCTTCCTTTAACGTTAAATTAATGGGATATGAAAGAACACTATGGTACCAGTCAAATAGTCCGCGAGTGCCCACTCCCTGCTTCCTGGAATCGAATTGGTGTGCGACTTTAAGAGTAGTTTACTATAATGCGCTTGTTAATTATCACGATAACGAGATTGGAATGTTACACGAATATTATAATTAGGCCTACGGTTTCCTGATAATGTTTGAACTCAGCTGACTCCGGGGTTCACAGATTAACGAGGCATGGGTCTTCTTTTAGTCTCCAATCAAAACCCGTTATTTCCGCATGGTTTACAGTATTTCAATTTACTGGTACATTGTAATTATGTTGCTCGTTGGTAATTACGCTCCATAATAAATCTTCATTTATGACATGGTAGCACTGTCTATAATTCTCTAATGAAGCCTACGAATACATATCACAAAACAAGCCCCGACAGATGGCAATGATTAGTTAATTGTCAACATACACTATATATAATTAGCATGTGTACGTCAAACATAATATACATGTAAATAGGCAAAATTGTCCCCTTTAACAAACTCTCCCTTCAAACTCGGGCTACCTTCAACCTTAAGATCAGTCAATGGCCACAGCAGAATCTGGGCCCAGGTTCGACATGCCTGAACCTTGCATGGACATTTGAATGACAAATGTGTTTGGAATTGGAACTCACCCTTAAAACCAACTGGGGAAAACATCGGTTAAAATTGTTTCTAATATAACAGGCAGCAGCAGCCTTGGCCATCTTTTTTGGCAGTTGTGCATAAAAATGTAACTTCTATGTTAGTTAATGTTACTGGTGCATGTAAAACGTTTAGTCTAGACTCGAGACCCTAATAGAGTCTGAGACATTAATGTCATGACAACGCCATATAAATCGCATGCATGTGACATCATTTGAGCTTGAGTGTGGACTCTAAAAAAAAATTTAAGCACGAGCCCGTGCTTATAAAACTCCGGAGTCTGGACTGAAATCTCCAATGACGTCACTGAGTGTGTCGTTAAATAAAACATATCCAATGACGTCACACTCATACTTTTTGTAAATGGCGTTGCCGTGGCTTTAGAGGGTCTGAGAATCTTGTGTTTAGATCCCGTGTTAATAAAACGATGAGTCTGGAATCAAGACTTGCGGGTATGAGACTTTAAAGTCCTGCCAACGCCATGCAAATTACGGGGGGCGGGACGTAGCCCAGTGGTAAAGCGCTCGCTTGATGCGCGGTCGGTTTAGGATCGATCTCCACCGGTAGTCCCATTGGGTTATTTCTCGTTCCAGCCAGTGCTCCACAACTGGTGTAACAAAGTCCGTGGTATATGATATCCTGTCTGTGGGATGGTGCATATAAAAGATCCCTTGCTGCTAATCGAAAAGAGTAACCCATGAAGTGGCGACAGCGGGTTTCCTCTCTCAATATCTGTGTGGTCCTTAACCATTTGTCTGACGCCATATAACCGTAAATAAAATGTGTTGAGTGCGTCGTTAAATAAAGTATTTCCTTCCTTCCTTCCTTCCTTCCTTCCTTCCTTCCATGCAAATTACATACAGTCTTAGTTGTAAAGTTGTATGAGCACGGGCCCTGTTACACTGCTGCTAGTTCAAATCAAACTGTATGGATTTAGTACTCCGATAAAACACCACCTTATGACAAGTCCTATTAGATATTTCACCAATAACAGTCACGGAGGCATTCGGTGCACGTTTGAGGGTAATTCGAACTTTGACCTGACCGGTGAGATGCTGTTTGATTTAGTATAGTGCAACCTGTAAAGTTTAAAGATTGTCATCTGGATCATTTCTAAAGCTAATTAACCAGATTAATGAATGTGGATTTTATCTTTTCATGTTCGATTTTGTCAATATATTTACGAGTGAAAGGCCAATCATTCAGAGAGCCAGCAAACTGTTAAATATCTGGCGCAGAAAAAGGGGTGGGTGGGGGGGGGGGGGGGGCATACACACACAACCCCTTTTTTTCTCACCGACGTAAACAAAGAAAAAATAATAATAATAATAATTAATAATAATAAAAACCTGTTCAAACACCTCTTACCCTGTCTGGCGCCACAACACCCCCTTCCCCCTCACAAATCCCTGGAATCGAGCCTGAATATTTATTTTGATATTCTTGCACTAAAAAAGGAAACGAATAGTTATTTAACGACATGTGTTTACTAAAATAATTAGACTACATTTGGTCCGCTTTCAGAATTAAAACATACAGGTTTATACACATGGAGTTTCTGGTGGTGCAAAAACAAAATAGAAAAGGTCCACTTGGTTCATATTGGTTCTGAAGTCTCCTTTTGTCAGTGACGTTCATCCTTCAAAGTAGGAACGATGGATCACCGTGGGCGTGGCTGTCCAGAAGACGAAACACTGGTGTTTCAAGGCATCAGTTGCGACCATCTCAAAACATCCGTTTGACTCTACTTTGTACAGAAATACAATATGAATGCGATAATTATTTCGCCGTTCACATAAAAGTTTGTTTGTTTTGTTTAACGACACCACTGGAGCACATTGATTAATTAACTATCGGCTATTGGATGTCAATTGGTAATTCTGACACGAAGTCATCAGAGGAAACCCGCTACATTTTTCCTAATGCAGCAAGGGATCTTTTATATGCACCATCCCGCAAACAGGCTAGCTCATACCACGGCATTTGATAAACCAGTTGATCCCAAACCAACCGCGCATCAAGCGAGCGCTTTACCACTGGGCTACGTCTTGTCCCAACGTTCAGATAAAGACCTATATACATGTAGTTACAAATTTTGGTTTGGTTTGTGCGCAAGTTTCTGTTAGTGTTAGTTAGCATTTGCTTTTTTATACTTTCTTCCATTTCACATATAAATGTTGTCTTTCGGTTTTCATATATATTTTCTTGGACAAGTTAACCCGTTATGTGTCATTGGTGTGTGTAATCTAGTGCAGTTCGTCATCTGTTTATCATTTGTGTTGTTCCAGTTTGTTTCTTTAAAATGTTTGAATATTTTGTCTGCCACGTCTTTTGTATACCAACATTGCGTCGGCGAAATGACAAAACCTCGTAACTACACTTTTTAAAATTTTACAGGAGAGCAAAAAAACTGAATATTTTTGGAAAAATACGTTATTTTGTTATAGTCGTTGTTATGCGAACATATTAACAGTTAATAGTGATAACTACTTAATAGTGGGTGTACCATATATGTCAGGTCTACAAGTGTACTTACGACATTTTACACCTGAAATGTCGTTGAAAATGTCAGTTACGACATTTTGATCTAGAATTTAACACAGGTTGAAGGAATGAGGCAAGATCTATACATGGATTAAATATACATACAATCAGGTGTAATTAACTGGTTTTATTTACATGTAATCCATGTAATGTGTGAACATAATGCAGTGTTGAGCGTCATGTCCACACTCTAGCTTCCCGCTTTGTAGATACGACGTTTTGTCATTTTGTTTCATGGACCAGTTATAATACGACTATTTGTCATGTGACAGTCAACCACTTTCTAATAAACTGATAGCTACGATCTTTTGACAAAAGCAGAATATGAACATTCTAACTGGAAATTCCAAAAAGTGATTTCTCGCCAAAAGCGTAGTTACGACCTTTTGTTATTTCGCCGACGATTGTCTTTTAGCTTTGTGTGTGAGGGCGTTTTGAGTCAACAGAGGAAACCCACTACATTTTTTTATTTACGGTATATGGCGCCAGACATATGGTTAAGGACCACACAGATTTTGAGGAAACCCGCTTACATGGGCTACTCTTCCGATTAGCAGCAAGGGATCTTTTATTTGCGCTTCCCACAGGCAGGATAGCACAAACCATGGCCTTTGTTCAACCAGTTATGGATCACTGGTCGGTGCAAGTTTTACACCTACCACAGACAGGGAAATGCCTCGACATGCCACGGCCTTTTACCAGTTGTGTCTGTGCACTGGTTGGAAGGAGAAAAACCCATCAAGTGGTGAACAAAACAAACTTCTTCTTCATCTACAAGTAAAACGGATAAAATACAAAGCTAACAAACAGTTTGACGAATATACATCCAAAAACATAGCAGTTCACTGGGGGGGTGGGGGGGGGGGTGGGGGGGGGGTGGTTCAAGACGAAAGTTTGTTTTGTTAACCTCACTAGAGCACATTGATTAATTAATCATCGGCGAAAACATTTGGTAGTTCACTCAGAGGAAACACCTCAAGCGAGTGCTAAAAATAAAGACACTGTGCTCGACTACACTGTGCTCGACTAGTTCGGCCATGTGTACTATAATCAAATCAGCTGTGCTGTCGTCCACGAGGCTCACAGAAGTCAACTTTCCGGAACAGTCATCAGACGTGCAGCCATTATTAAATCTTCTTACTCCACTTGTTTTACACACCTCGATTAACGATTTGTCATCACTGTTATGTACGCTATCGTGAATTCAGTATATAGCTGTACTATCTGAGATATAGTCAACTGTGATGTTTGTAAACTATAATCTTTCGCTATCATGAGTTCGGAGTAGATAATTATTTACGCTATCTAAGTTCAGTATATAGTTGTACCATCGGACATATTGTCAACTGAGATGTGTAATCTTTATAGTGTTGATGACTATTTATCTGCTTGATGAATTGCTTTCGCCATCATTGAGTTCGGAGTAAATTATTATCAACGCTATTCTTAAAGAAAGAAAGAAATGTTTTATTTAACGACGCAGTCAACACATTTTATTTACGGTTATATGGCGTCAGACATATGGTTAAGGACCACACAGATTTTGAGAGGAAACCCGCTGTCGCCACTACATGGGCTACTCTTCCGATTAGCAGCAAATGATCTTTTATTTGCACTCCCACAGGTAGGATAGCACAAACCAGGGCCTTTGTTGAACCAGTTATGAATCACTGGTCGGTGCAAGTGGTTTACACCTACCCATTGAGCCTTGCGGAGCACTCACTCAGGGTTTGTAGTCGGTATCTGGATTAAAAATCCCAAACCTCGACTGGGATCCGAACCCAGTATCTACCAGCCTGTAGACCGATGACCTGCCACGACGCCACCGAGGCCGGTACGCTATTCTTAAGTTAAGTGAGCTCCGTGGTCTAGTGGATAAGCTGCTGGACAATCAAGCTGACGACAGTGGTTCAAATCCTGTCAAAGCTGGCTCACACATTCATTCATCTTTCTCATCTATCACCCTCTGCCTATCATTCTCATAATCTTAATATTAAAAAAAAACTTTCTAATTTCTCCCACGATTTCAATCTGTTTCAACCCTTTCTGTCAGTTTCTTCCGACTCTGTCTTCTGAGCTGTCCACACCATTGCCTACCTGTCATCCTCGTCATCTGCCGCTAATGAAGCTGGTCTGACCCACGGCACTAACTAACGACCGCCGGTAGTAGGGGTGCATAGTAGGTGGTTGCAAGTGCCTCTTAACAATGCCAGACGTAACTACTGAACACTCCCCGAAGTGGTCAGACTAAGCCCACAGCTAAAAGCTGATGGGGAATGGCAGGCGTGTGGCACAGATAGCCACAAGAGACAAGCACCTGTCTCGCGGTTGGAGAGACAAGGACTGGGATGTGGAGGTGGACAGCGAAAGAAGTTGAAAGATAGGAGGAGTTGCCAGACCGGGAAGAAATGAGATGGAATTCAAAGGAGAGAAAGGAAAGGGGGTAGTGGGATAAAAAAAAATTAAAAATATTTAAAACAAATATTTAAAAAAAAGTTAAGTATACAAATGTATATTTGTACGATCTGAGATATAGTCAACTGAGATGTACGTAGTCTGTATCGTGTTGATGACAACTAATCTGCGTAAGGTATGACATCTTAGATGAAAATGAAATTTGAAACAGGTGACCTTTACAGTAAAATAAAAACATAATGATAGTAACAGTTTTCTTTAATTATTTGTTTTTTATTTATTATGTTCCTCATTTTTGGTAACAATCTTCAAACTATACTAGCACAGTTTTTATCTGAATTTTAAAAAAAACACCCCATCTTATTTCCTTTTATTTGGCATGGACGCTTAATGTGTAAGAATTAAGGAAGGAAATGTTTTATTTAACGATGCACTCAACACATTTTATTGACGGTTATATGGCGCTAAGGACCACAGAGATATTGAGAGGAAACCCGCTGTCGCCACTTCATGGGCTACTCTTTTCGATTAGCAGCAAAGGATCTTTTATATGCACCATCCCACACAGGATAGTACATACCATGGCCTTTGTTACACCAATTGTCGAGCACTGGCTGGAATGAGAAATAGCCCAATGGGCCCACCGACGGGAATCGATCCTAGATCGATAGCGCATCAGGCGAGCGCTGTACAACTGAGCTATGTCCCACCCCATGTAACACTTATATACACTAAAGCAAATTGACCTTGAAACGCCATGAAGTTTTGCTATGGTACATCGTAGAGTAAACCAGAGTAAAATCCACACTTGATTTTCTACAGCATATTCCCATACATATAACTATAATTAACAGATAGTAGAGGTTTATTTGATAAACTAATTATATACTCTTCAAAAAAAGTAGGGGAACTCTAATAAGAATTTACAATTGCCAGAATTGTAAGGTACATTAGCTGTGGGGAATGGTTATATGATAATAGTGAATTAATTGGGCAAACATTACAACCGGTAGTTCAGTGTTACAGAAGGTTTTATGACCATCAAATATCTTGAAGGACGATTGGAGTCAGAAGTGAAATTTGAAAGTTGACGTTTTTTTATCATTAAATCGCAAATTCAAACAATAAACATGGCTAAAAAACAAAACAATAACAACTGTGTGATCAACAGAATGAAAGAGATTGACAGAAATGTTCCACAGTGATTAATCAACCTTCCTGGAAATTGTCAAAATTGAGAATGACACCCCACGCACGTGTACGGGGCAACTTCTTGATGCACGTGCAGACTATGGAATGTGTTTCGGTGAGTTGATAAACAGACCTGAACGGTCTTTACTAGGATGTCTGTGGTCAAAACGTATGTTCGGTCTAATAGTTGATATTAACATTAATATTTCAGATTCCACTACTTTTTTGGAAGAGTATATTTTGCTATAGTACATCGTAGAAAACAAATCACACAGTAAAACTCAAACTGATTTGCTACAGCATTTTACAATACGTAATTATAATTAACAAATTGTAGATGGGTTTTTTTTTTTTTGTAAATTAATTATATGATGAATTTATAATCGAACATTCGGTCATTATGCTTATTATAAGACAAAAAATGTAAAAACAACATAATACACTGTATTTGCCGAATATCATCCTTTATTATTTGGTGACATAAGGCAATATGGAATTGCTTTTTCCTTTCTGGTTTTTTTTCATGGGGAAGTATTAATGACATTAAACAATACATGACAAACACATACATAAGCAAACCTGGTTCCTGTGGATGGTTGGATGGATGGATGGATGGATGGATGGATGGTGGATGAACAGAAGGATAAATGGAATGGTTTTATAAATAAATGCATGAATGTAATGGTTTGACGGATTATAAGGGTCTGCAACTGATGGATGGATGGATGGATGGATGGATGGACAGGTTATTGATGAAGTCAACTGACTGATAGTATAGAGTACTGACTTCGCCTATGAACTCCAGATGAATGCAATATGTATCACTATTCTAATTTGTATTTCAAGACAACAGGTGGGGTTTTTTTTAGGGGGTGGGGTGGGAGGTGGTTAGCAAAGAACAAGAACAAGAACCGGAACAATTTAATGGGTGGCACTAAAATCCAGAATTCTGGAAAATTCTTCAACTTTGTTTTAACTGAAACATATTTTATTGCTTTTCAAAAACAAATGAATTAAGCACAAATTTTTCAACTAACGAGGCCTTGTCCATAAAAGCTGTTGTACGGTCTGGCCCAAATGTTTAATGCAAATCAAAGCCATCTATAGGATTATCAGTATTTTTCTTTTAAAATATTTTTCACTAAACACAGATATTTTTGGCGGTTGTTGTAGTTTTAAATATTTCATCAATTGCTACTTGTACCGATTTAATATTTGGTTTTTAAAACATTCCCTCACACACTGGTTAAGTTAAACAATACTGGAACAACTGGTCGTCGGTTAATCTTTGGTTAAAGGAATTTGGGGCGGAATTCACAAAGGTCTCTTAGTCTCTGCTAGACAACAAAGCATCATCTTTGCAAGTCTTTTAGCATTGCACTGCAAGGTCATAAAGTTGTGAGAATTTAGTGAATCAGGTACCAGGAACTCTTATTGATACTTTTATCATTTGGTGTCTTTGTTAGGTGGTTGTTGTGACCAGATCAACTCTTGCAAGCTATTGGCAAAACAGAATTAGAATTTAGTCCTAGTTATTTCCTTTGGCCAAAGAGCCTAGTGCTGTGACGATAATGAACACACAGAGACTTCAGTTAACACTTGCAATGCATCACACAACGTACTATAATTACAATACAGCATAACATGTAACACAGAACATAAAATGATTTGAAGTCTTTTTTCAGTCCAACTCAAGTCAGGTCTCATTATAAAAAACAAGCACTCAACACATTTTATTTACGGTTATATGGAGTCGGACATATGGTTAAGGACCACACAGATATTGACAGAGGAAACCCGCTGTCGCCACTTCATGGGCTACTCTTTCTGATTAGCAGCAAGGGATCTTTTATATGCACCATGCCACAGACAGGATAGCACATACCATGGCCTTTGATATACCAGTCGTGGTGCACTGGCTGGAACGAGAAAGGTCTCATTAAAAATAGATTTCCATAACTGCATATATAATAAATGCATAATTATCTTTTTGCTTCTCTTTGGCAACTTAAAAGATATTTGATCCTCTTAGCAGGCTAAAACTTACTGTCTTGTACATCTTGAAATAGTAATTTCTCAATGTCTAATCTGTGGAATTTACATCCAAGTGAATAATAACCTACAAATGTGTTAAATTTTCTGCATTCACCGATTTCATAAGATTTGTAACAATGTAACAAGACATGAATCTACTTGCTCTAGACGCACTGTTTACACTGTGTATTGTCTTTTTAAATGGTGTTTAAACACATTAACATTTTCATATTCCCCGAGGTATTTATGTAAAGATTATGCCCAAGATAGATTAATTTGTAGTTAATTTATTACAAATATACTAGTACAGTGAAAGCTATCAAAACCGGACTCTCTGTAAATCGGAATTCCCTCAAAACCGGACTGTTTTTTGCATCCCCTTTCTGAATATCTGTATGGAAGAGAACCTCTCTAAACCGAATACCTCTTGAAACCAGACTTTTTGCTTGGTCCCAAGGGTGTTCAGTTTAGTGGAGTTTCACTGTATGTAAAAATAGCAAAACTGTGTCAGTTTTAACTATGATATAGCACCTTTAAGAAAGAGACCGTTCAATACTTAAACAGACTGTCCTGAGTTTGTTGCAGTTGTTAAGATGTTGCCGACTAACAGACTTTTTAACAAATATACTTACATGTACATACATGTATTAAATATATTTTTCTGCATAATATATCAGTTTGTTTTGTTTGGTTTTACCGACACCACTAGAGCAGACTGATTTATTAATCATCGGCTGTTGGATGTTAAACATATGGTCATTTTGACACAGTTATAGAGAGGAAACCTGCTACATTTTTCCATTAGTAGCAAGCGATCTTTTATATGCACCATCCCAAAGACAGGATAGTACATACCACAGACTTTGTAATACCAGTCATGGTGCACTGGCTGGAGCTTGAAATAGCCCAATGAGCCCACCAACAGGGATCGACCAAAGACCGACCATGCATCAGGTGTGCGCTTTACCACTGGGCTACATCCCGACCCACATAACATGTCAGTGTCTGAATCATGTATATTAAATGTCTTTCTGGTCGTTCTAGTGTTTGTACTAGATTAAACTCCATAACATGTCAGTGTCTGAATCATGTATATTAAATGTCTTTTCTGGTCGTTCTAGTGTCTGAATCATGTATATTAAATGTCTTTCTGGTCGTTCTAGTGTTTGTACTAGATTAAACTCCATAACATGTCAGTGTCTGAATCATGTATATTAAATGTCTTTCTGGTCGTTCTAGTGTTTGTACTAGATTAAACTCCATAACATGTCAGTGTCTGAATCATGTATATTAAATGTCTTTCTGGTCGTTCTAGTGTTTGTATTAGATTAAACTCCATAACATGTCAGTGTCTGAATCATGTATATTAAATGTCTTTCTGGTCGTTCTAGTCTTTGTACTAGATTAAACTCCATTTTATTTCATTATAGATTTTTTCGTACCGTACAAAACTATTTGCAGACCAAATCCAGTTTGGGCTACTTACAAATATCAAGACTATCAGAAACACATAGAATATACAGACACTGACATTCTAAACAAAAAAATATATTTACCATGCAATTTTAGTCGTTAAAATACTTCATTAGTCAGAAATATTTTATTTTACAAAACAGCAAAGTCAGGAAAGTCCCTTTAATTATCACCCAAACTTACAGTAGATTGTCAAAACAAAACATTTTTTTTTTTTTTAAATCCAATTTACTGTGCAATTTTAGTCGTTAAAATATTTCATTAGTCAGAAATATTTTACAAATGCAGCGAACTCAGGAAAGTCCCTTTAATTATCATCCAAACATACAGTAGTTTGTTTTAAAAAAAAAAAAAAAAAATCTTTTGACAATGTACAAAATATAAAAATACGACATGTACTTGTATTGCACACAAACACAAAAGCTGCTGCTCTATCCCAGTAGATAGCTCGTGTGATCCTCACACTTCTTAAAGGGACAGACCCTAGTTTTTTAAACACTAAGGCATATTTTTCACCAAGACCTTAGTTTCAACCCGTAAAAATGGGACACTAAGTTTGGTTAATTTACAAACCTGTAACAAATCTGGATACAACAGAGTCTGTGATGTTGAAATACCCTTAAAAATACATTAAAACACGACTCCATAGCTGTTACTTCTCAGAAGCACGTGCGTTTTCAAAAATATGAAAAATGCATTTTGTGGTATTAGAAACACCAGGATGACCAGAAACAGTTCGGTTGTACGGAAATGGATTATCTAAACAATAAAATATAAGTAATGTTTGATTTCAGTGATCATAAATGGCTCTAATAGTGAAAAATATGCCGTAGTGTTTAAAAACCAGGGTCAGTCCCTTTAAACCAATAACAATTCATCGGTTTTCAGTAACAATTAATCACTTCTGCTGATTAACTATTAGTCATCATAATTGTTGAATAGCAATAAATCAGTTATATTTCTTAATAATAATTGGTCATTGTTGATTTGCTTAACTATGTTGGTTGTCTTTGTTGAGTAACATTTATTTAATTTTTTTACATTAACATTTAATTCTTATATCTGCTGAATGAATAACTGTTAGTCATCATAATTGTCGATCTTAAAATATCATCCCCTGAACTCAACTCATGTGGCACTGTGTATAACAGCCCTGTAATTTAATACTAAAAATTAATACTTCAGTATGATTTACTATGATCATTCTTAACTTGATATAAACCAATATTTGAGTATAATTTACCCTAATATTGTTGCTCTCTAGTTAAATGTTTAACCAATGATAATTAAATTTCTGTTACATTCATTACAATATAACGTCATCCCATTGGTCAAGCCATAGCAATGGCAGTTTGTTCATTTCTCGATGAACGTAAACAAAATTACGTCGTCAGGGAATGTTATATCTGACGACGTCATTTTATATGGGTAAGTTGTCTTATTGAGCGTTATTGTTTATGGACCAAAAATAATTCAAAATAAAGTATGAACGTTTAATGTTATTATTAGTAGGTATGTTTTAAATTTAATTATAAGGATTGTCTGTTATTTCTTTTACGTTCATCTAGGTAAGAACAAAAAAAAAAAAACATTCGCAAACTTATGTGAGAACGGCGATTCACCCAATTTACACCTAATTAATCCCACATGAATAAATTAGTTGTGTCATTGAAAGTTCTTTTAACTGTACTGTGAGACCTTTTTTTAATATTCACTACAATAGACTTCTGTTTGGAATTTCTTCATCTCCAGCAATCTTTCAATGATGTATGGATAATCTCCTTCGTGTAGATTTTTTTTTTCATACCCAGATTAACGTAAAAGAAATAAGACAATCCTTGAAAGCATAATGCAATAAATATGATAGAAGTAGATGTAGATAACCCTGTGTTAAGTAGCTTCCAAAAGATTCATCAAGAGAGACGGTCTCTAAAAGAGAGGTGACTTTTTAATACAGGTCTTAGTGTACTGTATAGAGTGGTGTGGTATAATACAAAGGGATCCATTTAAGACAGGTGACTGCTTAATGAGCACGTTTGACTGTTTTATGTCTGTTTTATTACCCTGTTTGTACATACTCCTCCAAAAAACTTTTATCTTTCCAACAGTATGTTGACATATTTTATAATAATATCAATAATATATCATACACACATGCCTGTGCCAAATCCCAAAAATGTCAATACCATAAATTGAAACTGAACAGACATTTATCCTGCAACCACTGTTTCTATTCACAGAATATGACGACAGATAAAGTAAAGTCATATCCGTATAGTAGCAGGATATGACTCTTGCTGTCGCACACGCGACGTCACACGCATACATGTAGCTACATTACAAAATCACTCATTTGACCTCTAGGTCACCCTTACAATGTAGCTGAAATAACAGAAATCATAGCTGTTCTTTTTAATTTTTATGGTCTGCAGGATAAAGATAATAGCTAGTTAATGACGTCGGATATCGGCTTTATCCTGTTCAGACTGAATGAGAAATTTCGCTTGGCAGAGCCTCGTGGAATTTTCCGTTTTTACCTTCACAGGATAAAGCTGATTATATCCTACATCATTCACTAGTTATTCTCTTATATACCTCACTGCCATTGCAATTAAAAAATATCTCTTGATCATAAATTCCTTTTCTTTTCTTTTTTAGAGGGGGAGGGGGGGAAGAGTATTTTTATTAATAATAAATCTCGAATCTTATATATTTGCATAATTATGAAACATGAATATGAGAGCGAAGGGTTTTTATGTAACCGTAGACCAAAATGTTAGATTCACAATGTTTAACCGCTAATAGTCACGTATTAAATAAGGTACTATGTTGTAGTAAGGAAATCATTCAAACATTCTTTTCCTTAGTGTTACTGCCTATTAATAGTTAAACAATGAAACAATTAAAATTTCATCTGTTGTACATAGCTGTATTCTAATCATTATTAAAGTCACGAAACACTAGTTCCTGAGATAAATACTAATCCTATTTTGTATTAAAAGCATTTTGAGCTACAGGATAAAAAACCCACACAGGGATAACCAAGTCCCATGCTTACACAATTTTAGAAAAACATTGTTTTGCTTAATGACACTATTAGTGTACATTGATTTTGTTAATCATCGGCTATTGGATGTTGAAATATTTGGTAATTTTTTTACATATACTGTTAAAAAGTTAAATAGTTCAGACTCAAATCTTTAATGACATCACATACATTCACATGCAATTTGTACGGCAATGCCGTTTAGACTCAAAACATTTTATGACCATGAGGCCTGAAACTCAAAATTGATTAAATATGTGAAGCCATTGGGCTATTTCTCATTCCAGCCACTGCACCATGACTGGTATATCAAAGACCATGGTATGTGCTATCCTGTCTGTGGGATGGTGCATAAAAAAGATCCCTTGCTGCTAATGGAAAAATGTAGCGGGTTTCCTATGGCAATATGTTTGACATCCAATAGCTGATGATTAATAAATGAATGCATTCAAGTGGTGTCGTTGAAGAAAACAAACTTTAAATATGTGAAGAGATAAAAGTCATGTGCAATCTAAGGATATAAAAGTTATAAAAGCCAAAACTATTTCACACTTCCTAATAACTAAGGTCAGGGTCTTTCTAATTAACAAAAGCTTCTGCTGCAGATGGGGTTTCTTGTTTCCACTTTGGCTTCCAGTTTCATCTTGTTAAAACTGTTATGAATATTTGTCCACTGCTCATTAAGAGAACACCAGACTGTGGTGAAACTACCATGGAGAGTTCATTCCTAGTTTAGTGCCAAAGTCCAATCTTGCTCGTTTTTGTCTGCGTACAGACAGTCTGAAATAGTATGAAAGAAATATATAACTAGCGCAAGACATCTATTAGTTCTTCTAGACTTGTAGAACAAATTAATATAACAGATGCAAGTGATTTTTGAAAGCTATAGGTACATGTATCTTGCACAAACATCCTTTTCTTAAATAAAAATATTAATTTAAATAAAAATATGAAGTCAGCATCCTAGGTTTTTTGTTTTAATTCATGATGTAAAAATATTTTTACAAATTAAAATTCATCAATTTTATTTTAAATAGGCAATGCAATGAATATTCGTAAAAATTCAAGTTTGTTGATCTAGGACAATGTAACAGTTGTGAGAAACAGAACAAAATACAAAATCTTGAGTACAGTTAAATGCAAAATAAATTATGAAAATTATATTTTTAGAAATAAATATACCATAGCTTTCTTTCACATTTAAATTTGTTAAAATATTAGAATAATCAAAAGAAAATATATTCACAATTATGCATAATTCTGCAAAACAGAAAGCAAATTGTTACATTTAACTGATATCTTCATCTTGAAAAAAAAACAAAAAAAATATTTTGCTTAAAAAATATCCTTTTTTTCTCTCTCATAACAGCAGATATCTGAACAGCCTATAATTGTAACAACAAACTCATTAATTCTGAGTTCTTATTAATGAACAGGAACTCAATATGTGTGCTCAAAACCACAAACAAAAGACAGCACAAAGGTTTCTGTTGGCTCTTACTTGATTTCTCTTCGTTTGACCAGCTCATTAACAGTAACAATAACAACAGGCCATGCAAGGCCCAGCGCCCACACAGCAGGGTGCACCTTGGAAAGAGGGAGGGATTTCTTCACATACAAGTTCTGTACAAAAGTATCACAGGCAAAATACACTATCTGCACAACCAATCTGAAATTAAAAAGTTAAATGTTACTATAAAAAGTTTTAAAAGGTAAAGCTTGTTTTGTTTTAATGATACCACTAGAGCACACTGATTTATTAATCATAGGCTATTGGATGTCAAACCATTGGTAATTCTGACACTATGTTCTTAAAGAGGAAACACGCTACATTTTCCCACTAGTATTGAGTATCAAGGTATCTTTCATATGCACCATCCCACAAACAGCAGTGTTTCCCCAAGGGCCCATTTGGATCCTGCACCGACCCCATGAATTTCTTTCCTTTGACCGTAAAATTTGCAACCAGTAAAAAAAGAAAAGGATTCACTTTTCCGATCAATTCGCCGATAGGATAGCTAGCACATTGTTACTATAAAATGTCAGTCATGTGTCAGGACATTGGCCTTGGTCATATATGGAAGGAAATGTTTTATTTAACTACGCATTCAACACATTTTATTTATGGTTATATGGCGTCAGACATATGGTTAAGGACCACACAGATACATATGTTCCACTTTATGGGCTAATTTTTTTTTTCAATTAGCAGCAAGTGATATTTTATATGCACCATCCCAGACAGGGTAGTACATATCACGGCCTTTGATATGCTAGTTGTGATGCACTGGCTGGAATGAGAAATAGCCCAATGTGCCCGCCGACGGGGATCGATCCCAGATGACCGTGTATCGAGCGAGCGCTTTACCACTGGGCTACATCCCACCCTGGTCATATATGGTTAAGATATCAACTTTAATTCTGGCAGAAGCTGGGTTTGCATTTTAGTACCTGCTCCCGTCTATCTATAGCAGGTTTTAATGGCTTGGTGTGCAGGTGTATGACCACTACAATGACTTCTGTCTCACTAGCTATTAACAATTAGCCATTTACCCAAGGTTTTTGGACATCATGATCATCATCATCACATTTTTCAAATTAATTTTACTCTATTTGATTTGGGCTACTGGTCACAAAAATACTCACAAGCTCAGTGCTTGATTAACTCAAGCTTAGCTGTTAATCTATGTCCTGCTATACTGTACAATGTAATTACTGGTGTGTGTGTGTGTATATATATATACTCTTCAAAAAAAGAAACGCAAAAGGGTACAAATGGGTTATAACTCCGATTTTATGTTTCCTACCGGTTCATGCTTTGTGAATATAAGGTCATTTCATGTCCCAAACACATTCCCACGGTTACATTCGATAAAACGCAGCTACTGTACAATAAAGTTCCAAAATGTGAATATTCGCAAAAACGCAGCCACGTGCAAACCATGTCACCACTGCACGTGCGTTGTCTGCACATGCAACATGAACACCGACAGTATAAAAGTGCAGGGTGTTCGCTTGCCTGGCCTCTGTATCTGGCCGACAGTTGACAATCCAGGACATGCCACGTCTCAGTGAACCGCAGAGAAACAATGCCATCGGCCGACTAGACGCAGGCGAATCCAGAACGGCCGTTGCCAGGGCATTCCATGTGTCCCCAAGCACCATCTCCAGACTGTGGGACCGTTACCAGCAACATGGACCAACACGTGACCTCCCTAGATCCGGTCGACCACGGGTCACTACCCCCGGGCAGGACCGCTACATCCGGGTACGCCACCTTCGGGAACGATTGACTACTGCCACCTCCACAGCCGCAGCAATACCAGGTTTGCGCAGGATATCCGACCAGACCGTACGGAACCGCCTACGTGAGGTAGGAATTCGTGCCAGACGTCCAGTTCGAGGTGTCATCTTAACACCACAACACCGTCGACTCCGACTGCAGTGGTGCCAGATTCATCGACAATGGCCTCAACTGCGATGGAGACAGGTGTGGTTCAGTGACGAGTCTCGATTTCTGCTCCGACGTCATGATGGAAGATGTCGCGTGTATAGGCGTCGTGGTGAACGTTATGCGGCAAACTGCGTGCAGGAAGTGGACAGATTCGGCGGGGGTAGTGTCATGGTGTGGGCAGCCATCTCACACACTGGCAGAACTGACCTGGTCCACGTGCAGGGCAACCTGAATGCACAGGGCTACATTGACCAGATCCTCCGGCCACACATCGTTCCAGTTATGGCCAACGCCAACGCAGTGTTCCAACATGACAATGCCAGGCCTCACACAGCACGTCTCACAACGGCTTTCCTACAGAACAACAACATTAATGTCCTTCCTTGGCCATCGATATCACCGGATTTGAACCCAATTGAGCATCTATGGGACGAGTTGGTCCGACGCCTCCGACAGCGACAACCACAGCCCCAGACCCTGCCCGAGCTGGCAGCAGCCTTGCAGGCCGAGTGGGCCACCATCCCCCGGGACGTCATCCGTACTCTGGTTGCTTCAATGGGCAGGCGGTGCCAGGCAGTTGTCAACACACGCGGAGGCCACACCCGGTATTGACTCCAGATGACCTTGACCTTGGTGGTGTGTCCTATCACTTACTCACAATGGACTAGAGTGAATTGTGAACAATCCTGCAACATTTGGTAATTATCGGACTCACCATTCAATAATTAAATCAATTCTCCAAATGTTACGACAATGTGGTTTTGCGTTTCTTCTTTTGAAGAGTATATATACATGTATATATATATATATATGTATGTATGTATGCATGCATGTATCTTTATATGTATATGTATATGTATATGTATATGTATGTATATATATATATATATATATATATATATATATATATATATATATATATATACATTGTGTATATATATATATATATATGTAACATGTATATATATTTATCATATAATATCTTACATTTTCAGTGCAATCAAAGTATGTGA
This sequence comes from Gigantopelta aegis, assembly GCF_016097555.1. NCBI lineage: Eukaryota > Metazoa > Mollusca > Gastropoda > Neomphalida > Peltospiridae > Gigantopelta > Gigantopelta aegis. The sequence goes on from NC_054706.1 coordinate 63,405,382, forward strand.
TATTTTTCAGATCACATACTTTAAGAATTTGATAACTTTGCAAATTAGATGTAAATTAGTCGAGGTCTCGGCACTAGCTTTATTGACATTTAAGCAAACGTACTTGGGTGACACTCCATGACTGACGTATGCATTCATAGTCATCAAATAAAAACATTTCAATGGCAATTTGACCCTGAAAGCTGTCCAGCGTTCAGAAAACAAAAAACGTTAGGCATAACTTTAGTTTGATGTAAGGACATCAAAATGACATCATTCAAGTTTGACGTCATTTCCATTCAAAAATACACCGCACCACACATTCTTACATCTAGTAATGGCGGACTGGAATTAAAGTTGTGTGTACAGTTTACAAAAACACATTGTATTAAGCTTGAGCTTATATGATAAAGAGATTATTACCCTCGTGTATTTCGGTATCGTCAATATCATATATTAGGAATAAAAATAATGTATCATGCTCACCAGAGGCTCGCATAATACAATTTTTATTCCTAATATATGATATTGACGATACCGAAAAACACGAGGGTAATAACCTCTATATATATATATATAACATGACTATAATTTGATTGAAGACTGAGCCATAACGTTGAGCCATAAATCTTAATTAAAAACAAAATTAGTGCTTATATCTACTAACGATTCAAGAATACAGACCTGGACAAACACTTCACCTCTCCAGGCTGTCTGTCCAGGAGGTAGGTTAATGACATTTGCAAATTTATCGATGTATATCAGTCACAAATTTATCGATGTATATCAGTCACAAATTTAGCATAAAATAGCTTCGCTATGCTACACGCTTTAATCAGGGCTGCTAAAATGTTATAAAATCCACTGGCCATGGGATGAGTGATTTTTCAAATTTACTAGATACGATTAAAAATTCACTAGCCCTACTTTACTTTAAGTTAGTACAATTTTATTAATAGTAATAATGTCACCTAAAGAGGGAGACAGAGCTTAAAACACTAAGATTGGGGAATGGGGGCTGGGCAGGATATTAATATTTATAAAATAGACTTAAATACAGCACTTGTCAACTTTTTTTCACTAGCTCTCGGGCACAGCAATAAAGGTTATTTACTTGCACAACATTGAATATCACTAGGCATGGGAGTGGGGCTACCATAATGTAGAAGCTCTAGATTTTATCCAATTTATGACTGTTATACATCGATAAATTCACAAAAAATTACAAACAATTCTTATTTAGAGATTGGAGTTGTCTCAGAATTATAAACTGTTACAAGGGGGAGGAGGATATAAAAAAAAGGTAAAATTATGCATTATGTAACTGATGAATGACCTCATTCTTAGGTTGGAGGGGTCCTGGGAAATGAATCAAGTACATACACCACAGGTCCAATGCAATATTTATACCTACTGAGGTCAAATGAAGGTCGATCATGTTAGTTATTGTAAATCATAAAATATTAGCGATCTTGGAATTTATGGAAATCCAAATAAGTGACATATTAGCGACATAGAACTTTAGCGAGGTCATCATATCAGAAACTTATAACAAAGAATAAGCTAAGTCGTAAGTTCAGCTGAAATAATATATTTGACCAATTTTAACGTTATGCAGGTTACAGACAACTTAAATTTAGTCGAAAAATTAGCAGTAATGTGCAGGTTAACTATTGTTGTTTAGTATCCTTTTGGTTTGATCAATAGCATGTAACCAGTGTTGTATATTTAGATAATCACTAATAAAACAATCGCACATACATTGTTTTGATTTTTTGGGGACAGTCTGTTGTCCATCTCTTTAAATTCAGCATCATGAAATAGTAGCATCTTGTATTATATTCACTAACATTTCCTGATTTACAGTATTTTGGTTGTTACCAATACTATGTTTTGTGAAAATACATGCAAATTGGACTAGGACCACATTAAAAGTTTGAACTACACTGGTACTCACAGAGTCGGGGTAATGATGGACCACAGTCTATTTGTAAATGGAGGTTTCTTCCACAGATGATCAGACCAATGGACGTAACTCATAGAGATACATGCTGAAAACCAAAACAGAGCTACTGGTTATGTACAGTGATTAAACAAAATTCATTCAAATTTCTGCTGTTGTACATACATGTAGCATATACCAACAAAATCACCAACATTCTGTAAAAGGTATGCAAGTATCCACAACTAAATACATTGTAATAAACTCACAAACAAAAGCAACAATGATAAATAAAAAAATTCAGGCTTGTTTTATGTTATTTATTGTTAACAAACTGTTAAATTATGTACTATTTCTGCAGCTTTCTTTCTTAAATCAAAAAAGTTTGTTTTGTTTAACACCACCACTAGATTTATTAATCATTAGCTATTGGATGTCAAACATTTGATAATTCTGACTCGTAGTCACCTTGGTGTATCCATTCAATTTATAATTGGGTTTTTCTCATTCCAACCAGTGCACCACAACTAGTAAAAGGCCGTGGTATGTGCCTTCCTGTCTGTGGGAAAGTGCATATAAAAGATCCATTGCTGCTAATGGAAAAATGTAGCATGTTTCCTCTGATGACTACGAGTCATAATTACCAAATGTTTGACATCCAAAAGCCAATGATTAAAGTAATCAATGTGCTCTAGTGGTGTCATTAAACAAAACAAACTTTAACTTTATCCACCATTAAACCTAACTGGCCTCAGTGGCGCAGTGGTTAAGCCATCAGACTACAGGCTGGTAGGTACAGGGTTCACAGCCCGGTACCGGCTCCAACCCAGAGCGAGTTCTTAAGGGCTCAGTGGGTAGGTGCAAGGTCACTAAACCCTCTTCTCTCTCACTAACCATTTACCAGTGTTCGAGATTAACGGTATCCCGATATCCCAGGGATACCAGAATTTAATTTTGGATACCAGACTTCAAGAACCCAGTATCCCACCAGGATACCACATAATACTAAATTCTCAGGTGGGATACCAGATTTTGAAATGTTAGTATCCAACTGGGATACTGGCCAAAAATCTTAATCTCTAACACTGCTAACCAACTAACTACTAACCCACTGTCCTGTACAGACAGCCCAGATAGCTGAGGTGTGTGCCCAGGACAGCGTGCTTGAACCTTAATTGAATATAAGCACGGAAATAAGTTGAAATGAAAAATTAAACATAATTACATATCATATAACCAAATAATATTATCAGTATTGAAAACATTTCACTACCCAAAATGAGAGACGAGTTAGAACAATTCATAATAGCAACAAAGTTAAATGGACATTCCTGAGTTTGCTGCATTGTAAGATGTTTCCGACTAATAAAATATTTCTACAATTAAACTTACGTATTAAATATATTTTCTTGTTTAGAATATCAGTGTCTGTATATTCAATGTGTTTCTGGTCGTCTTAATATTTGTAAGAAGCCCAAACTGGATTTTATTTTCAAATAATTTTGTACGTACGAAAAAATTTATTTTAGGAAATAAAATGAAAATTAACCTAGTACAAATATGAGAATGATCAGAAACACATTTAATATACATCCACTAATATTCTAAACAAGAAAATATATTTAATATGTAAGTTTGTAAGTTTAATCGAAGAAACATTTTATTAGTCGATAACATCTTAAAAATTTCAGAAAACTCAGGAATATCCTATTAAGAAATCCAAATACTTACCATAATACAACACTAGTAAAAAGAGAACTATATTTTGTGCGAGTATTAATCCACCGGAGTATTTTTCATACCACGAGCTGAATATTTTTTGACTACTGCTATTCCCAGAGTCCCTGCAAACAAAAATACTAACATTTTACTGCCATTTTATTTTCAATTTGACTCCTTTCTGGATTGGAGCATTACTGGAATATGAACCAAGTACATACAACATAGTCCCAATGCAATATTTATACTGCAGTTTATAAGAAATTATCTCTGGATAAATAATTTGAAATGAAAATAATAAAATAATCAATATTATTATTTAGCTTCTTTTTTTTTTATCAAGAAAGTTATTAATCTCAGACTGATTTGGAAAGAAAAATAAAAACATTTGTAAAAATAAAATCTTAGTTGCTATTAGAAATGTCAGGAGCATCATCAATAGCACTTTTGTGTCATTGGATAAAAATTACTGCCATCAGTCAAGCTGCTCAACAATGGCAAAATGTATCTACCTGGTATATATTATCTGCTAGTATTTAACATTTGCACGTTTTAAATGTCTACATACAACAAAATAACCTTTCAGTTATGTTGATTTGCTGCAAATGTCACTTACAATTTTTTTTAATCATAGCCATTTCATCATTGCCATGGGTGACAAATTTTTAAGTTCAAGCACTGCATGATGTGTTGTTTATTTCTGTACGAGAATAAAAACCTGAATATGTAGACATCACAGAGGTTGTATGAGAAATAATACCTCAATATATAGACATCACACAGGTTGTATGAGAATGAATACCTGAATATATAGATATCACACAGGTTGTATGAGAAACAATACCTGAATATGTAGACATCACACAGGTTGTATGAGAATGAATACCTGAATATGTAGACATCACACAGGTTGTATGAGAAACAATACCTGAATGTACAGACATCACACAGGTTGTATGAGAAACAATACCTGAATATGTAGACATCACACAGGTTGTATGAGAAACAATACCTGAATATGTAGACATCACACAGGTTGTATGAGAAACAATACCTGAATATGTAGACATCACACAGGTTGTATGAGAATGAATACCTGAATATGTAGACATCACACAGGTTGTATGAGAAACAATACCTGAATATGTAGACATCACACAGGTTGTATGAGAAACAATACCTGAATATGTAGACATCACACAGGTTGTATGAGAAACAATACCTGAATATGTAGACATCACACAGGTTGTATGAGAAACAATACCTGAATATGTAGACATCACAGAGGTTGTATGAGAAACAATACCTGAATATGTAGACATCACAGAGGTTGTATGAGAAACAATACCTGAATATGTAGACATCACACAGGTTGTATGAGAAACAATACCTGAATATGTAGACATCACACAGGTTGTATGAGAAACAATACCTGAATATGTAGACATCACACAGGTTGTATGAGAAACAATACCTGAATATGTAGACATCACACAGGTTGTATGAGAAACAATACCTGAATATGTAGACATCACACAGGTTGTATGAGAAACAATACCTGAATATGTAGACATCACACAGGTTGTATGAGAAACAATACCTCAATATGTAGACATCACACAGGTTGTATGAGAAACAATACCTCAATATGTAGACATCACACAGGTTGTATGAGAAACAATACCTCAATACGTAGACATCACACAGGTTGTATGAGAAACAATACCTCAATACGTAGACATCACACAGGTTGTATGAGAAACAATACCTGAATACGTAGACATCACACAGGTTGTATGAGAATGAATACCTGAATACGTAGACATCACACAGGTTGTATGAGAATGAATACCTGAATACGTAGACATCACACAGGTTGTATGAGAAACAATACCTGAATACGTAGACATCACACAGGTTGTATGAGAAAGAATACCTGAATAGGTAGACATCACACAGGTTGTATGAGAAACAATACCTCAATATGTAGACATCACACAGGTTGTATGAGAAACAATACCTCAATATGTAGACATCACACAGGTTGTATGAGAAACAATACCTGAATATGTAGACATCACACAGGTTGTATGAGAAACAATACCTGAATATATAGACATCACACAGGTTGTATGAGAAAGAATACCTCAATATGTAGACATCACAGAGGTTGTATGAGAAAGAATACCTCAATATATAGACAACACACAGGTTGTATGAGAACTAATACCTGAATATGTAGACATCACACAGGTTGTCTGAGAAAGAATACCTGAATATGTAGACATCACACAGGTTGTCTGAGAAAGAATACCTGAATATGTAGACATCACACATGTGCTGTTCTGCCTCCCAGCAATACGAGTGTAGAGTGAGACCGAAACACAGGAGTGGAATGATCACAGACGGGAAGTACCGGAGAGCGAACTGCACGGAGAACTGTAATATCATCTGTAATGAATAGACAAATTATTACATCAGCAAAATGTAACACTTACATGTATATAACAAGCATTCTGAGAGTACTGCTTAAACAGTACATTACCCCTACCGGGCCCTACCAAGTGTTTAAACCAAATGTATATCGTCCAAGTTCAAGATAAATTTCATTTTTGACACAGCTATGGCCCTTGAATAAATTCTCATAAAAAAAAAATAATAATAATAATTGTGTTTTGTTTAATGACACCACTAGAGCACATTGATTTATGAATCATTGGCTATTGGATGTCAAATATTTGGTAATTCTGACATTAACAAGGAAACCCGCTATATTTTTCCATTAGTAGCAAGGGATCATTTACATGCACCAACTCATACACATGATAGCACATACAATGGCCATTTTTTCCCCATCGTGGTGCACTGGCTAGAACAAGAAACAGCCCAATGGGCCCACCGACGGGAATCGATCCTAAACCAACCATGCATCAAGCATGTGCTTTACCTCTGAGCTACGTCCCGCCCTTAGACAAATTATTACATGTGAGACACAGAATGAGTTTTGGAATAAGAAAATTCCCATTTAAAATATTGGTTTTCCTTTTGAAACTATCAAAATTAGACAAATTTTCAGCTCGATAGCTCAAGGCATTGCAAATAAAGTCTAAAAAATTATGTTTGGGACAGATGATAGCAGGGCACAATATTTCACGCGAACCGCTGTTCTGTTTGCATGTCGGTTACGCAAAATTAAATTTACGCGAACCACAAATTGGTTACGTCATGAACTGTAAACGTTCAGAAATTAAAACTTGCAAACTTCACGATTACAGGAAGTTTATTCATCCAGACATACTACTACTAGTACTAGTATTCCGACAAATGTTTTAGGCTGAATTGTAGATACTTGATGCGCAGCAAACCAGTAAACAACATTATATTGCAACAGTTGTAACGTACGACCAAATTATCTACTGCTATTTTATCTCTTAAAGGTATATATGTAGATATAATATTGGATTGGCTATAATTTAGCCTATGTTAAAAACAGTAAAAACATAAACAGGAATCCAAAAGTGTCACAAAAAATGAAAAAGATTAACATCGCATAATGAGCTTTATAAAAACAAACATTTGGAACGTCACTGTAGTATAGAAGGACCATCGATAAAGTGAAAGTAGCGTAGCCAATGCAAAATGCAAAAAGGAATCCCTCCAAATGACAGGGTTTCTGCAAGAGGGTAAAACGGGTATGGCGCCATACCCAAATTTGTGTGGCATATTTAATTTTTTTAAGGTAACATTTTGACAAAATTACTCTTATCATTACTGTATGATTTCCTCAACCATAACCCTAAACTTAACCCATTTTCTCTCTGGGAGAGGTTGACTGCATGTGGTTGCATTCAATTCCATAGCGCCATACCCAAACATTTCTTTCTGGCAGAAACACTGAATGATTATGTATATATTTCAAAGGCTGTCTGTAATTGTTCTATAAAATATCCTCTTAAAATTGACTTGAAAAAAAAGATTAAAAAAAAAAAAGCCTCCGAAAAGGCTCAGATTGCATCTACAGGCATCCCGAGTTTCAAACTTTTCACAGGGGAAGGCCCCCCCCCCCCCCCCCTCCGAATATCCCCGCTTGGGCGTAATTGTAAAAAACATTCTGGCTACGCCCCTGTATTTTGTTTCAGTACTGGGGCTGATATTCGGTTCTTTTATAATATTGTTAATTTTAGCAAGCATTAAAGAAATTTTTATGGTAAAATGTTTTCTTTTGTATTTGTTTTAACTTTCTGTTTCAGCTAAAAACTATGTATTTAAAATATAATTTCAACGTAATTTTGAAGTAACCGATCAGGTAACCCACGGGTTTCGCAAATATAATTCATGTAACCAAACAGTTGGTTACCTAGGTAAAAACCACGTGAACCGACTTCCGGTTCCCTCAGATTTCGAAATATTTCAACTTATTTTCATGCTTATAATCCAATTAAGGTTCAAGCACGCTGTCTTGGGCACACACTTCAGCTATCTGAGCTGTCTGTCCAGGACCGAGGGTTAGTGGTTAGTGAGAGAGAAGAGGGTGTTGTGGTCTTACACCTACCCACTGAGTCGTTAAAACTCACTCTGGGTGGGAGCCGGTATCAGGCTGTGAACCCTGTACCTACCAGCCTCAAGTCCGATAGCTTAACGACGACACCACCGAGGCCGAAGGACAGACAAAAAACTTATAGTCCCATCTGGTTGGACCGGTATGGTTGGACTGGTAGAGAACTAATAACACCATTTACCGTACATGTATCTAAAGGGCAAAAGCAAATTGGATTTGTTTTTATACAATGAATTGTAAGATAAATGATATTTACATCGTTTATTATTAATATGATCTTTATTTTTTTCCTCTTGTTATGTTCATGATTCCAGGATCCACAAATGTACTCATCAGACTGAGTCCCAAGAAGCCCACACCACATCACACATGACAGAAGTAAATGTATTCAGCAATCAATATAATACATGTATAACAGAAATAAATGTGTTTAAAAAATCTTTGGATTTACTTTCTTTCTTTTTTTTTACATACCTGTTTAATAACATGATCTTTGTTTTTTCTTATTGCTATGTTTCTGATTCTTGGATCTACAGGATTACCCATCAGACTGAGTACGAGAAGAGGAACCACCACCAGGAGAAGCCACATGACATATATAACAGAAATGACTGTTTTGGGGTGTGGTTTTTGCCCATACCTGTTTATTAACATGATCTTTGTTCTTTCTTGTTGCTATGTTCATGATTCTTGGATCGACAGGATTACCCATCAGACTGAGTCCGAGGAGGGGCACGACGACCAGGAGGAGCCACATGACATGTCTGCTAGCGAGAATGGGCGGCAACAGGAAGACACTGGCCAGCATCTGGGCGAGGGAGATGGACAGGTTGAAACACAGCATCAGGTAGAAGCAGTTCCGCATCGCAAACGTGAAGTGACGAGCCTGAAATAGGGAATAAAACAACTAAATAAATGGTTGGGTTTTTTGTGGGTTTTTTTAACAACACAACTAGAAGACGTTATTAATTGTTGAAACACGGCATCAGGTAGAAGCAGTTCCGCATCGCAAACGTGAAGTGGTGGGCCTAAAACAAGAAATAAAAAATGTTTAACGACACCACTAGAGCAAATTCATTTATTAATCATTAAAACACAGAATCAGGTAGAAGCAGTTGCTCATCACAAATATGAAATGACGGGCCTGGAACAAGGAATATGAAAAGTTTAATGACACCAGTAGAGCAAATTTGTTTATTAATCATTGAAAAACCGCATCAGGTAGAAGCAGTTGCTCACTGCAAATGGCTACAGGATGTCAAATACTTGGTAATTCGGACAGTTGTTAACATGATATTGGGTTATATACATAAGACTTAAATTATTTTTTAACAACACCACTAGAGCAAATTGATTTATTGATCAACAACTATTCATTTGATTCAGTGGAAAACTATATGTAGGACAGATGGACAGACAGACAGACAAACAATCAGAAAGACCAACAGATAGAAGGATGGAGATGAAACCTATTGTCCCCTTCGGTTGGACTGGTAGGGACTAATAACACACTTGTCCCAACAAATCCAGCATCCACCCATGGAATAAACTTTTTAATTTGAAGCTGAACTGACCTCGGCTATGAGCTGCACCAGACATACGTTGTCCCTCCGTTTGAAGGCAATGGGGCACGGAATGTTAATTAGGGTGGTTCGGAGAAGGGAGGGTACCAATTGAATACACTGACCTCAGCTATGAGCTGCACCAGACACACGTTGTCCCTCCGTTTGAAGGCAATGGGGCACGGAATGTTAAGCAGGGCGCTGGCCACCTGGTTTGGTTTCATCTTGTCGTTACCCGACGGCTCAATCAGGATCGGGTGTTTGGCACAGAGCTGTGGGAAGAGTGGCTCAATTGCAAAACTAGTGAAAACAAAAACAAAATTAAAATGTCTCCTGTGTGATTGTGAAGATGGATGGATGGATAGATGGATAGATGGAGGGAGGGAGACAGAGGGAGGAATGGATGGATGTAGGGAGGGAGGAAGGTAGGAAGGGATGAATGCAGGAATGGAGGGAGGGATGGAGGAATGGATAAATACAGGGATGGATGGAGGGATGGAGGGATGAATGCAGGGATGGATGGATGGAAGGATGGACGGACTGATGAAGAATGAATTAATGATAACAAAAATTCAGTATTTCTTAATGACATTCTGTGGAATTAAAATAATTCCATATCATTAAAATGCTTACCAATTCAAACAGCTAAAATTTTAAAGCAGTTACTATACAATATAAATGTCTGAAAGTAATATTAAACTATTTTTTTACTGAAAAAAAACCCATCAGATTAACATATATTAGACAGAGAATTTTAAAGTATACTAAGATGTCATTTTAAAAAATCAACCCAGAAGTAGTCTCCCTTTCAAGTATTCAAATTTAACCAAACTGATTGGGGTTTGGCATCATCTGTCTTGGTTTGAATGCTCAAAAACCTGTGGTGTTCCTTGGTAAGTGGTAAGATTTGGAGTCTTTTAACCGGCCTTGGCAGCATCATGGTTAAGCTATCGGACATAAGGTTGGTAGGTACAGGGTTCGCAACCCAGTACCAGCTCCCACCTAGAGCGAATTTTAACGACTCAATGGGTAGGTGTAAGGCCACTACACCCTCTTCTCTCTCACTAACTACTAACAATTAACAACTAACCCACTGTCCTGGACAGACAGACCAGATAGCTGAGGTGTGTGCCCAGGACAGCATGCTTGAACCTTAATTGGATATAAGCACGAAAATAAATAAGGGGAGGGGCGAAAGGGAGGGCGAAGGGGAGGGGGTGAAGGAGAGGGGCAATGGGGAGGGGGCAAAGGGGAGGGGGAGTCATTTAAAATAGTTTTCCAATATTCTTCATAAAGAATATAAAATGTACGACAGCATAGTTTTGAAGCCCGATATGTTACAGTTTGCCCAGACTAAACCAGGGATGTTAAGATGTACCATAAAAAAAAATGTATGCAGTAACTGATTTGGGGGTGAAGGAGAGGGGCAATGGGGATGGGGTGAAGGAGAGGGGCAATGGGGAGGGGGCAAAGGGGAGGGCGAGTCATTTAAAATAGTTTTCTAATATTCTTCATAAAGAATATAAAATGTACGACAGCATAGTTAGTTTGCCCAGACTAAACCAGGGATGTTAAGATGTACCATAAAAAAAAATGTATGCAGTAACTGATTTGGTGTTAGCAAACCTTCAAGTAACTAGATTTACTTCCTTGGAACATTTTTGATGTGTTGTTCGTGGGGGTTTTAAAAACACTAATAGAGCATATTGGCTACTGGATGTCAAACATTTGGTAATTCTGTCACAGTCGTAGAGAGGAAATGTTGTGTGTTTCTGGATGAGATGTTATTCTTAGAGGGGTTGAGCAGGTGCTTGTTGTTTGTTGTCTCTAAGCAAATAAGAATCACCCAAACAAACAACAAATGAGAAACCTACCTACAGTCTGCCTGTAGGAAGATGGGCGTGTTCTGCATGTTCATGGAACTGCCAAAACACAGCACCACCTCCCCGTATTCCTGCAGGATCTTGATCATTTCTCTGGTGGCTGAAATCAAAACAATTAACCCATCATATGCTGTCAGGTGGGATAGGGAAAATTACACCATTGATGGTGAAATTTCGACCCTGGGATTTGGGAAGCCTCCACCACCTTGGGTGTACTTTTTCTATCCCACATGACTCCATATGATAGTCTTGTAGAATACTTTGACTAGATGGTAAAATACATGTATCAAACACCACTGAAAATTACTTGGGAAATTAATTTATTCATTTATTATTGAAAAAGAAAGAAATGTTTTATTTAACGATGCACTCAACACATTTTATTTATAGTGATATGGTGTCGGACATATGGTTAAGGACCACACAGATATTGAGAGAGGAAACCCACTGTGACCTACTCTATTTCGATTAGCAGCAATGGATCTTTTATATGCACCATCCCATAGACAGTATAGCACATACCACAGCCTTTGATGTACCAGTCGTGGTGTACTGGCTGGAGGGAGAAATAGCGCAATGGGCCCACTGACGGCGATCGATCACAAACCGGCTGCGCATCAAGCGAGTGCTTTACCACTGAGCTACGCCTCACCCCCGTCATGTGCGATAGGGAAAATACACCATTGGTGGTGGAAATATCGACCTGGGACTTGGGAAGCCTTGCCTCATGTCGAAATTTCAACCACCTTAGGTGTACTTTTTCTATCCCACATGACTCCATATGATAGTCTTGTAGTAACCTTTGACTAGATGGTAAAATACATGTATCAAACAGCACTGAAAATTACTTGGGGAAATGAATTCATTAATTTATTATTGAGATACATTACCTGATTTCCAGGGGCAGGATGTAGCCCAGTGTGTCATCGGTCTAGGATCAATCCCCATCGATGGGCTCATTAAGCTATTTCTCATCCCAGCCATTGCACCACAACTCAATATCAAAGGCCATGGTAAGTGCTGTCTGTGGGATGGTGCATATAAAATATCCCTTGCTACTAATGAAAAAATGTAGCGGGTTTCCTCTCTGAGACAATATGTCAATTTTTTCAAATGTTTGACATCCAATAGCTGATGATGAATAAATCAATGTGCTCTAGTGGTGTTGTTAAACAAAATAAACTTAACTTCACCTGATTTCAGTGAAGTAAAACACACTCATGCAAATTTCACTAAAGACTACCAAAACAGTTACCAACATTAATTTATCAAAGATAAGAGTTATAAAAAAAACAATTGTTATATGAGCTATGGTACAGGAATTTGTTTTAAATTATTATCAGAAATTGGGTGCACCAAGGGAATTTTATCTTACAATCAAAGCACCTAAGGTGAGCACTCTACCAACTGAGCTAGATCCTGCTGTCCCCTACCCCACCCCCATCCCCACTAAAGTTTTGGTTTAACGACACCACTACAACACAATGATTAATGAAATATCGGCTACTGCATGTCAAATATTTGGGTAATTCTGACTCGTAGTCATCAGAGGAAACCCGCTACATTTTTCCTAATGCAGCAAAGGATCTTTTATATCCACTTTCCCACATACAGGAAATACATACCACAGTCTCTGTCCACTTGTGGTGCTCTGGTTAGAATGAGAAAAAAAAACAATAACCTGAATGGATCCACTGAGGAGGTTCGATCCTGCGATGCAAGCACCTCGAGCGAGCACTCAACCGACTGAGCTAAATCCCGTCCCATCCCCACTAAAGATAAGACAGTCAAAAAGTTACTTTTAGCAGTGCAGTCTGTAAAGAGATTGACCAGTAGTGGAACATTGTCCACACTTCTCAGATGTGGTCGAATGTTCTCAATACCCCGCGGTAACTTGGCCTGCAAATAAAAGGATTCTTTGTTAAGGATACTTTAAAGTAGGGCCATTTAACATCTAACATGATTTAACAACACCGTAGCACATTTTAAACATGTTATTTGGCATCTAACATTGTTATTACAATAATTGGTCTGGACAGTAAACGAAGAAACACAATACCACCACATAGGATATTCCTATGAAACAGCAGAAAGGCATCTTTTATATTCAGGGACGGATGAATCAATGAATGATTGAATGAATAAATGAATAGATGGATGGATGGATGGATGGATGGATGGATGGTTGGATGGATGGATGGATGGTTGGATGGATGGATGGATGGATGGATGGATGGATGGATGGATGGATGGATGGATGGATGGATGGATGGATGGATGAATGAACTAACAAATGAATGAATGAATGAATGAACGAATAAATGAACGAACAAATGAATGAACAAATGAATGAATGAACAAATGAATGAATGAACAAATGAACAAATGAACAGATGAATGAACATCCAAACCTACCACATTGTCGAGAGCTCCAGTCAAGCTGTCGGTATTATCTGTGACGTAGCTCGACGTATATCGGCTGTCGGACAGGAATTCCACGTCCCCGTCCCCGTCCCCATCCCCGTCAATGTCCCCGTCCCCATCTGTACTCGAACTCCAGCCTCTCTTCCTCTCAGTACGAATCAGCGGTCCATTCTCTCCGTTAACATTCTCGTCGTCCTGATCGTCCACAGCCGAACAGTTCTCAGTTACGTCCCTTCCAAAGACTTTATCACACATTCTGTGCACGTCGAAGCGGACCTGGGGTTCGTCCACCTTGATCATGCTGGGCGCGCTCAGGCTGCGGCCTCCCATCATCTCACTGGTTACAGTGGTGCTGCCCCGTCGTGATGGGTCCAGTTGTGGGTCCGGTTCGGCCAGGTGGTGGCGGCTAGAGTGGTGGGAAGGGAGGTGGGACGCGTCGCACGGTGATGGGCAGTCATCGGGGCTGGTGGCACTGATATCGTGTTTGTTGTTGCCATCGCTGGAGACGAGAGACACGTGACAGTTCCATCCTGCTTCGAGTCCCATCTTCTCGGAAAATACCTGTCAAGTACGTGTGAAAAATAAAGAATTTCTTTAAAAATAAATATTTGACACACTAGTGTTGTTGCTGGGTGAAAATTAAAGGGGGCGCGGCTGCGCAACCCAAACACACACACACACACACACACATCTTTCCAAAAGAAATTTAAAAAATAGAGTGCATTTTGAAATAGCAGAGCAAATAGAAATAAAATTAGGTGTAGTAAAATATAGTAGGTAGCAGAAAAATAAAGAGGGGCGCAGAAAAATAAAGGGAAAAAGAAAAGGGGGTGGCAAAACATGAAAGGGCGGCACAGAATCCCCTAAAAGAGAAAAGTGAAGAGGGTGTAGTGTTCTTACACATACCCATTGAGGCATTAAAACTCGTTCTGGCTGGGAGCCAGTACTGGGCTGCAAAACCTGTACCTACCAGCCCTATGTCCGATGGCTCAACCATGACACCAACGAGACCGTTTTTTAAAGTTAAAATTGCTAACACAAGATGAAATCAGAATTATCTAAAGTGTCAAGGGACATAACTCTCACCCTGCTTCTTAGCTCATTTTCCTTGGAAAAATGTA
This sequence comes from Gigantopelta aegis, assembly GCF_016097555.1. Classification (NCBI taxonomy): domain Eukaryota; kingdom Metazoa; phylum Mollusca; class Gastropoda; order Neomphalida; family Peltospiridae; genus Gigantopelta; species Gigantopelta aegis. The sequence goes on from NC_054706.1 coordinate 63,420,570, forward strand.
CAAATCTAATGCAGGCACTTTCTAGCTTGTCAATGAGCTGAACGATATCCTGGAATGAAAAAGAAATATAAACACTAAAATCACTATCAAGATACATTGAGAGAAACACTACAATTTATAAATGGAAACAAATCAAAATTAGAAATATTTAACCTATACAGTATTTCATTAATCAATGAAAAAAGATATTGTTTTGTTTAATGACACCACTAGAGCACATTGATTTTGTAATTCATTAATCAATGGTAACATTTTATTTATAAAAGACCACCAAGCCAAACTTAGTAAGTAGATGTACTCTGCATGTTTGGAATCTTAATGAATTTTTTAAATTGTACCATAAAATCATAAAATCAAATTATCATCTATATGTATATTTCAATGTATATTTCTAAAAAAAAATAAAAAGTCCTTTTATACAATACAGCAATTAAAAAGGACAGGTGGTTTTGCAATTTAATTTTATGTTTTTAATCTTATTCACAACTCCCTGAGAAAGTGGGTAAAATTATAAGTGGTTTATTCTGTTAAGTAATACATGTATGTGAAATAATCCAGGTTCTTCAAGACTGCCAAGTCTTAATTATCTCAAACTTAACAGCTAATAATCAATCACCTGTCGAGCCTGGTACTGAAGCGTTACCATGCCGATGAAGATCTGATTGTTCTGTATCTCATAGCAACCAGACACGTCGTCTATAGTCGTGTTACTACTCTCGGTTTCCAACAGGGAGTCAAAACTGAGACAGCGTTGATCCAATTTGAAAAACTCGGATTTTATTGTATCATCTAATTCAGCGTATCTACAATGAGAATTTAAAATCTTGATGTACTACGCATGTTTTTAACAACACCTTCATTCAGTATAAACTTCAGATATTTCAAACAAGCATTCTGGGAGTAATACATCGTCTCCTATCGGGCTCAATTAATTTTCATATCTCTCAAGTTCAAGGGCCCAGGGGTAAATCGCTATGAAAGTCAAACTTGATCTGTAACAGTACATCACAAAATGATGCACAAAATTTCAGCTTAATATCTTGAGGCATTGCAAAACAAACAAAAAACAAATTTTTGTTTTGCTTCGTATCTCCTAAGTTCATGGGTTTAACTGTCAAAAACATGTAAGTAACAATAAAAGTCAAAGTTTATCTGAAACAGTATGTGATAAAGCTATATATATATAGACAGACAGACTGACAGAAGGACAAAACCGAAATCTATAGTTCCCTCGGTTGAAATGGTTGGGGCTTAATACACTAAAGCTATTTTAAATTACCACAGCTGTCAACATCTGGTCTAATGAATAAGAGTCAAGATTGTTTTTGTTTTTTTGGTTTAACAGCACCACTAGAGCACATTGGTTCATTAACCATCAGCTATTGGACGTCAAACATTTGACAATTCTGACATAGTTTTAGTGGAAACCTGCTACATTTTCATATTACCAGCAACAGATTTTTATACCCACTTTCAAACAGACAGGACAGCACATACCACAGCATTTGACAGACCATTCACAGGACACTGGTTGGCATGGGAAAAACCTAATCAGAGAATGTGTTCACTGAGGGAGTTCAATACTCCAACCCAAGCACCTCAAGCCAGAACTCTATCAACAGGGAACGCCTTTTTTCAAACTATGCAATTTACTACATATTATTTATTTCCGAGCCGATTGTTTTCTAAATTGCATACAAAAATAGTAAAATAATTTGTTATTTCAAAAACACTTTTACTTTTCTTACATCAAACCAAACTGAAATTTTTATATAAAAAACATTTTTGTAGGATGGGATGGACATTTATAAACCCCCATTTAATAAATTAATCAACACAGTTCTTACTGCTGAGCTCTGGTTATGGACAGGGCCAACTGACTGTTATTATCCGGGAGCTGGATGTAAATGTTCTGTAGCGACGGTGCGATGTTGTTTGTTAACGGCCGGTAGGAGAAGGCGGTACAGTACGTGGTCATGCTATTCCGGTGGTAGAAGTCCAGAACCTTCTTACTGAAATAAAAACAGCTCAAATGTTAGTACCCATAAAAAAAAAAAATAATAATAATATAAAGCATACAATAAAAATGTTCAAATAACCTTCTGAGAACTTGGTGTCAAAAATTTGGACTGAAATCGTGCAATACAGTATCTAATATTACACTGTGTGTACAATTCACCGAGGACATATTTCTTATCCTATTATTTTTTAAACTTTTTATTCTGTGTACTTACAGATAACAACGAACTAAACAAGAACGGAGACTTCTGGCAACCCCATGCCTCACAATATCCGGTAAGTATTCGGAAGTCTGTGAACAATTTTTAAACAAAGTCTTTAGCCGAGACTGTCTTTCTGTAATTCTTAGTTTCTATAAAGTACTGTTTGTTTACATCTGGTGTTAAGCCAAACTTCTTGATGGTTTCTATCTATGATATAATATATGATATATATGATATCTATCCTAAACACACAGCCCAGACAGGTAAGTGTGGTCCCAGGACAGCGTGCTTGAATCCTAATGGTTAATAAGCACAATCATAATGAAAAATGAAAAAAAAAATAATAATAAAAAAAATTCTTAAAATGCACTCAACACATTTTTATTTATGGCTATATGGGATCAGACATATGGTCGAGGTCCACACAGCTAATGAGAGAGGAAACCTGCTATCATTACTACATGTGCTACTCAGTACTATTTTCAGTTAGCAGCAAGTGATCTTTACTATGCACCATCCCACAGACAGGTTAGTATACAATATGACTTCTGTTGTACCAGTTGTAGAGAACTGTCTGAACAAGAAATAGCCTAATGGGGCCCACAGATGGGAATCGATTCTAGATCAACCGTGCATCAGTGAGTGCTTTACCACTGGGGTATGTCCTGTCCCATAAAATGATATGACTCATAACTTTTACTGACTAGGGTCTCCACGAGTACTCGAGTACTCGGGCACGGGTCGAGTCTAGCAAGACTCGAGTCCGTTCACAGGACTCGAGTACCCATTTAAGGAAGAGAACTCTATTTAATTATATTTTTTACGTCATTTTGCCATATGCTCATCACCGGTTACAGTATAGAACTATGAGACATGGAGGGAAAACAAAAGTCGAATGTGTGGAATACAATGACTTGACATCCATGTCCAGCACTGGAATTAAGATGCACAATGCTAGTTTACTTTATTCCTTACTCTTATTACCATCTACTGTAAGTGTCGGGTACTCAGGTCCGGGTCGAGTTTGACCCTCGAGTACTCGAATCCAGTATTCTGGACTCGCAGAGGCCCTGTTACCGATCACTTACCGGTCATTCTCGGTGAGTAGACAAACATCCATTCCCGTCCAGAAATCAGTGCAACTCTCTAACAAGATGTCTGCCGTCCCCTGAGACATAAACTGAGACATTCCTATTGAAAATATAACCATAGTTACTATACATGAAGGTTCGGTGTACATCCATATTGAAGGAACAGACCCCTGTAACGGGATGTGTAGGCATTAACAATAGCATTTGTTTATTTACTGGAAGCATTACAAAATGTTTTATATGCTGGGAGTGAAAAATATCATTATTATATAAAAATATTTAAAAATCTGAAAATAAGCAAAATATTGGTATAGAATTAAGTAGGCATGAAGCAGGGTTTATAGATTATGATAGCCCCACTCCTATGCCTAGCGATATTCAATGTTGGGCTAGTAAATGACTACCATTGCCATGCCCGACGGCTAGTGAAAAAAAAAAGGTCAAATACTGCATTTAAGTCTATTTTGTAAATTTGAATATCTTGCTCCCCTCCCCACAAACCCAAACCCCAATCTTAGTGTTTTTAAGGTCTATCTCCCTCTTTAGGTGACAAAATGATCTGATTGTTACTTTCAGTAAAATTGTATTAACTTAAAGTAAAGTAGGGCTAGTGAATTTTTAATTGTGGCTAGTACATTTTTTAAATCACTGATTCCATGGCTAGTAGATTTTGTAAAAATTCTAGAAGCCCTGAGGCATGGAATTAATTCATTCATTTACATAGCAATATCACAGAATGAATAATATAATAAAACAAAGGGTAAATTCTTCCAACTTGTATTTAACAATTGTCTGTTATTTCTTTTACATTCATCGGGTATGAACAAAACAAAATCATCCGCAAACTGTGTGAATCGGCGAAGCTGTTTTCATATAATCTTGCAGATGATTTTTTTTGTTCATACCCAGATGAACGTAAAAGAAATAACAGACAATACTTATAATTAAATTTGATTCATACAGGCTAATAATAACACTAAAACGTCATACTTTATTTTGATTTATTTTTTTATCCATAAACAATAACGTTCAATAAGACAACCTGCCCATATAAAATGACATCATCAGATATGTTGTTCCCTGACAACGTAATTTTTACGTTCATCGAAAAAGGAACAAACTCCCATTGCTACATCTGGACCAACGGGATGACGTTACGTTGTAATGAATGTAACAGAAATTTCATTATTACTGGTTGAAATAATTCATCACTTTATCGGCAGTAAGATGCACACATTTAGAGCTCAATTTAACGACACATTTTGTTATTCATTTCACCTGAGATCTGATCCCTGACGACCACGGACAGCATGTTTGGCATGGGGATCTTGTGTTGGATGAACGACCGCGCTCGCTGACTTCTCTCTTTCGCAGCTTCCTCAGCAGGCTGAAATTAAATGTCTCGCCTATTAAACACTTCTTTGGTGTCATTGAAAAGTGCATCAATAGATATTCATCCCAATGTGTGTTATACAAACAAGAATTCTGCAGAATTAAAAGTCTTGGCTATCATACACTTCTTTGGTGCCGTTCAGAGTTGCATCAACAGATGTTAATCTCAGTGCATGTTAAACAAAAAGAAGAATTTCGCAGAATTAAATATCCCACACATCATACACTTCTATGGTGTCATTGAAAGATGCATCGATAGATGTTCATCTCATTGCAGGGTCGTACCTTGATTAAAATCCGGGGGGGGGGGGGAGGAGACACTTAAAATCGGGGGGGGGGGGGGGGGGGGGGGGGGGCACTACTTTTTATAAACAAATTAAACACTATACAAATTAAATCCTGAGATGTGTATGCTATTTTCTGGAGTAAAAAAAAAAAAGATCTGAGATTCTCAGGGGGTTAACTATTACGTCAGACATAATAGTTAAGGACCACACAAATATTGAGAGAGGAAACCCACTATCATCACTTCATGGGCTACTCTTTTCGATTAGCAGCAAGGGATCTTTTATATGCACCATCCCACAGACAGAATACTTCATACCACAGCCTTTGTTACACCAGTTGTGGAGCATAGGCTGGAACGAGACTGTTTAATGATGTCTTAGCAACATTTACAATTCTTATGTCCCTCTATTGTACATCTTTCCTAATTAACACAGTACTGATCTTAACTACATGTATGTTAATAATATGACATTAATTTTTTTTACTGTCTTTGATGGTCCATTTGGATATGATGTTAAAGGTGGTCAATCAAGTAGGTGCAGTGGGTTCAAATTCGGCCAATGTTTGTATTTTCAAGCATTATTCAGTGGTAGAGCACAGGAGCCCAATTCACAAAGGTCTCTTAGGCTGTGCTAGACAACATAGCATCCTATTTGCAAGTCTTTTTGCATCGCACTGCGATATCGCAAAGTTGCAAGAGTTTAGTGAATTAGGTCCCTGGGGCCTAATTTACAAAGCTCTCTTAGGCTCTGCTAGACAACATAACATCCTCTTTGCAAGTCTTTTTGCATTGCACTGCGAGATCGCAAATTTGCAAGAGTTTAGTGAATTAGGTCCCTGATCTGTTAAAATGTATTTATTGTAAGTTGTGGAGCTTTGGCTGGAATAAGAAGTAGCCCAACAGGCCCATTGGCTGCGATGGATACTAAATCGATCACGCATCAGGTAAGCGCTTTACCACTAGACTATATCTACGTCTCCCCACTATACCAAATAGCCATACTGTATATTTATATTTGTCACAGTTTGTGAATGTGAGGGCTTTTAAAAGTTTAGATCGCACCAAAGCTTAGGCAGTAAAGAGTGTGCTCAAAATAATCGAGCCCAAATTAAGTACAAACATGCTCACTTAAAAACATTTCACCTCAAAATCTATGGAATGTTAAGCTGTAATGAGATTAAAATAACTTGAAAAGCATTTCTAACTACAGTAAAGTACTCGTGTAACGAACCGGAAGGGACCACGAGAGTTAGTTCGTTATAGCAGTTATAGCAGTTGTACACATTTACATAAGGTGGTCATTAATATATAGGGAGATAAAACGGGACTTTACAATCAGGTTGCTCTATGCAGCAGTTCGTTCTAAACATGTTCGTTATAAGTGTACTTTACTGCATGTACAACTCTTTACCAGCTATTATTAACGTTACAGCACAAAAACAACCTTGGTGTGATGATAACAGACAAAAAGCCTGATGTGCCCAAATTCAGTGAGATTTAAAGTCCTGAATGTTGAGTTTAAAGAGATTCTCACCACTTGTCTGTACATGCCAAGAATCTCATTGTGGCTGAACGCTTTCCCAGCCTGCTCTGAGAAACCCATCTCCCTTGCAAGTTCACACAGACATCTAAAAACAAACATGAAATAATATTTTCTTGAGTCAACTATATATAGTCTAATGTAAGGAGAAAAAAAAAGGAGAAATGGTTTATTTAACGACGCACTCAAAACATTTTATTTACGGTTTTATAGCGTCGGACATATGGTTAAGGACCACACAGATATTGAAAGTGAAAACCTGCTGTTTCCACTTCATGAGCTACTCTTTTTGATTAGCAGCAAGGGAACTTTTATATCCACCATCACATAGACAGGATAGCACATACCACGGCCCTTGATGTACCAGTCGTGGTGCAACGGCTAGAGTGAGAAATAGCGAAATGGGTCCACTGATGGGGATTGATCCCAAACCGACCACGCATCAAGTGAGCACTTTACCACTGGGCTACATCTCACCCACCCCACCCACCCCTGCCCCCAATGTAAAAGTAAGAGATGTATATCAACTCAAAATGTCATTTGTAAATCCAGGTCTAAGTTCTCATTCATAGAATGGCCAAAACAAGTGAAAAAAAATTGTTTTGTTTAATGACACCACTAGAGCACATTGATTAATTAATCATCGGCTATTGGATGTCAAACTTTTGGTAATTCTGACATATAGTCTTAAAAGAGGAAACCCGCTACATTTTTCCATTAGCAGCAAGGGATCTTTTATATACACCATCCCATAGACAGGATAGCACATACCACGGCCTTTGACGTACCAGTCGTGGTGCACTGGCTGGAGCGAAAAATAACCCAATGAGTCCCACCGATGGGGATCGATCTCAGACCGACCGTGCATCAAGCGAAACGCTTTACCACTGGGCTACATCCCACCCCGGATGGTATAACAGAGGTCATATTCTATACTAACCTGTCTGTGGGATGGTGCATAGTAAAGATCCCTTGCTGCTAATTAAAAATAGTACTGAGTAACACACATAGTGGTGTCGGCAGGCTTCCTCTCTCATTATATCGCATTTTCCACAGCAGTTTTGCGGTTAATGTACATGAGAGGAGTTTAATTTGTCAGTATTACAACAACAACAAAAAGAAATTATAATAAGAAAACTGACACAGAAAATTGAAAGTTTTCACAGAAAAATAAATGTCACAGAAAAATAAATGCCACAGTAAATTTAAAATGCTGTGGCAATTGCCAAGGCACTACTGATTGCTGTGGTTATTTACAAGAGTTGAAATTCAAACTGCAATACCTTTAATGAGACTTAACATTGTTCATTTTGTGGGTCAGAAATGAATTATTTTTTTTTTAAAACATTTTGCTTAATCGCAAACAATACTCTGATTCACCTAAAAGATTGGCAATTTGTTTGTTGTTTCCACAATATTATATGATAAAATATTCTAGAAAAGTTATCTGTCCCTAGATATTTCATAATCGATCAATAAGACTTTTTGTTTATCAGAAACCTATAAGAATTAGCCTATAAAACTATGCAGGCTCTTGAAAAGAAAGGAATGTTTTGTGTACTTTCACCTGCAATTTTCCAAGGTCTTTCATTTTTGCACTGATCAGTTGGGTATTGATAGGTAAAAGTTAATTTTGTTTAACGACACCACTAGAGCACATTATTGGCTATTGAATGTCAAACATTTGGTAATTCTGTCATATAGTCTTCAGAAGAAACCCACTACAATTTTCACTTAGCAGCAAAAACTCTTTTGGTGTACCGGTCATGGGGAATTGGTTGTGATACAGAATAAGTAAATACTGATACACATGTACATAAACTGTTGACAGAGCCCATTGGGCTATTTCTCACTTCAGCCAGCACTGGCGTAGGAAGGTGCCAAAAAGTGGGGGTACACACTTTTATACTTACACAGTTGTATACTATTATAAAACAAATATAAAACAAAATATCAGAAAAGTGGGGGGCACTTGCCCCCCTTGCCCCCTCCCCTACTTCCTACACTAGTGGCCAGTGCATCACGACTGGTATATCAAAGCCCATGGTATGTGCTATCCTGTCTATGGGACAGTGCTTATAAAAGATCCATTGCTACTAATGGTAAAATGTAGAGTTTCCTTTCTTAGAGTATAAGTCAAAATTACCAAATGTTTGACATCCAATAGCCGATGATTAATGAACAAACTTTAACTTTAACATGTACATGTAAGTAGGTAACAGAGTGACATTGTATTTTAAAGACAGATTGTAGACACACAAGGTAATGTGTTTGCGTATGTTAGATAGGAAGGAAATGTTTTATTTAACGATGCACTCAACACATTTTATTTATGGTTATATGGCTACTCTTTTTGATTAGCAGCAAGGCATCTTTCATATGCACCATCCCATAGACAGGATGGCACATACCACGGCCTTTGATATACCAGTCGTGGTGCACTGGCTGGAGCGAGAAATAGTGCAATGGGCCCACTGACGGGGATCGATCCCAAACCGACCACGTATCAAGTGAGCGCTTTACCACTGGGCTACGCCTCAACCCTTTGTATTGAGATAGAAACTCGAACCTTCTGTTGACTACAGCCACGGTCTCCTCCTTCTCGAGGGCAGCACACATCACATGGTCGGAGAACTGGGTGTACGCCGGCACCGTCGACTGTTCACATGTGTTCAGTAGAATGTTCAAACCCTGAAATATAGCACAATGTTCAAACCCTGAAATATAGTAGAAAGTTCAAACCCTGAAATGTAGAAGAATGCACAAACCTTGAAATATATAACAATGCTAAAACCATGAAATATAGCACAATGTTCAATCATTAAACATTAACTTTATAACTGGTAGTTAAATATCAGGGTAAAACATTACGTATGTTTTAATTTCCAATAAATGTTATTTTAACAACAAAAATTAAGTATTAAAAATCCTGCATTAAAATTGCTTTTTGGCTAAAGTGGAAAATGACAGTAGAATAGTAGAATAGTGATGTAATTCGGGAGGATTTTCCCCAACTGTAGATTTGTAATGACTTACTGAAAACAATCTGGCCTGGTGCTTATAAAACTTCTAGAGTCGAGACTAAGAGAGTCTGAGACAGTAATGTCATGACAACACGATACAACTTGTATGTGTGTGATGTCATTAGAGTCTAGACTCGAGACTCTAAGAGAGTCTGAGACAGTAATGTCATGACAACGCCATACAACTTGTATGTGTGTGATGTCATTAGAGTCTAGACTCGAGAATCTAAGAGAGTCTGAGACAGTAATGTCATGACAACGCCATACAACTTGTATGTGTGTGATGTCATTAGAGTCTAGACTCGAGACTCTAAGAGAGTCTGAGACAGTAATGTCATGACAACGCCATACAACTTGTATGTGTGTGATGTCATTAGAGTCTAGACTCCAGACTCTAAGAGAGTCTGAGACAGTAATGTCATGACAACGCCATACAACTTGTATGTGTGTGATGTCATTAGAGTCTAGACTCGAGACTCTAAGAGAGTCTGAGACAGTAATGTCATGACAACGCCATACAACTTGTATGTGTGTGATGTCATTAGAGTCTAGACTCGAGACTCTAAGAGAGTCTGAGACAGTAAAGTCACGACAACGCCATACAACTTGTATGTGTGTGATGTCATTAGAGTCTAGACTCGAGACTCTAAGAGAGTCTGAGACAGTAATGTCATGACAACGCCATACAACTTGTATGTGTGTGATGTCATTAGAGTCTAGACTCGAGACTCTGAGACAGTAATGTCATGACAACGCCATACAACTTGTATGTGTGTGACGTCATTAGAGTCTAGACTCGAGACTCTGAGACAGTAATGTCATGACAACGCCATACAACTTGTATGTGTGTGACGTCATTAGAGTCTAGACTCGAGACTCTAAGAGAGTCTGAGACAGTAATGTCATGACAACGCCATACAACTTGTATGTGTGTGATGTCATTAGAGTCTAGACTCGAGACTCTAATGGAGTCTGAGACAGTAATGTCATGACAACGCCATACAAGTTGTATGTGTGTGATGTCATTAGAGTCTAGACTCGAGACTCTAATGGAGTCTGAGACAGTAATGTCATGACAACGCCATACAACTTGTATGTGTGTGACGTCATTAGAGTCTAGACTCGAGAATCTAAGAGAGTCTGAGACAGTAATGTCATGACAATGCCATACAACTTGTATGTGTGTGATGTCATTAGAGTCTAGACTCGAGACTCTAAGAGAGTCTGAGACAGTAATGTCATGACAACGCCATACAACTTGTATGTGTGTGATGTCATTAGAGATTGACTTTTATAAGCACGGGCCCTGGGGTGGCCTAACACTGAATAATGATTTTATTCTTGTTTCTGAATAAAGTTTGGAACATTTAGTATATGTATTCTGTAAGACGATTTGCGATGCTTATGTGAAAGCAAAAGTAGGAATAACACTTTTAACTTGTTATTCAGTAAAATATATTTAAACTATATAAAATGTAGCTCATATATGTAGCTAATAATTGTTCTTTTTTCAAAACTTTGCTCTTGTTCAAATAATCTTTTAAAGAATTCTTTTCAGTTTGTATAAAAATAAGTTGTTCCTTTTTTCTCTGAAGCTCTAAAAATGAGTTAGGCAGTTATGCTAAGAGGCTGATGACAGGATAGTACATACCATAGCCTTTGTTATCTCAGTTGTGGAGCACTGGCAGGAACTAGAACAAAAGGGGCTCCATCCTAGACTGACAGTGCATCAAGCGAGTGCTATACTACTGGGCTACATCCCACCCCTATTGTATTGTAGTTCAATTCAGTTCAACTTTATTTTCGTGCTTATATCCAATTAAGGTTCAAGCACGCTGTCCTGGGCACACGTTTCAGCTATCCAGGCTGTCTGTCCAGGACAGTGGGTTAGTGGTTAGTGAGAGAAAAGAGGGTGTAGTGGTCTTACACCTACCCACTGAGTCATTAAAACTCACCCTGGGTGGGAGCCGGTACCGAGCTGCGAACCCAGTACCTACCAGCCTTATGTCCAATGGCTTAACCACGACACCACCGAGGCCGGTTGTATTGTAGTGGTACAGCGCTCGCGTAATTGGTCTAGGACAGATCCCCACCATGGGACTATTTCTCATTCTACCCATTTTTTACCCCCCATCCTAGCCAGTTCTCAATAAAAGGTGTAACAAAGGTTGTGGTATGTACTGCCCTGTCTGTAGGATGAAATAAAAGATCCACTGCTGCTATAATCAAAAACTGTAGCAGCAGCAGCAGAGTTCCTCTTTGCCTGAGTTCTTAACTATGGTATTTGTCCAACACCATATACCCGGTAACCATAAATAAAAATGTATTGAGTGTGTCTTTCAATAAAACATTTGTTCCTTCCTATAAACTATAAATTCATAAATTATAGATTTAAAAATATTATAAATAGTGTTTGTTTTCAGAAAGTTCATTTATGAACAGAATTTTATTTAATAATTAGAATAGTTAAAATCTCTCTACTTGATACTATTTTTATTTTATATTTCAAACCAACTACATTGAGGGTACACTGTATTGATTTGGGCAGTTTGTTGCAATAAAAAAGATCCCTAAAAATGTGTAAAATGTTTAAAAAATAAAACATTAGACACATATATGTGTAAAATTAATCTTTTCTTTTCTTTGTTTTTTTTAAATCTTATTTCTAACAATTACACATTATTCATAGCTCTAGACTAAAAAAGAAGTATTTAACTCTTTTTTTTCAAAATAGATACACAAATTGACGTCTTTTAATTCATTGGTAGACAGCAAGATGTTATTTTTCGTGGCTAGTACACCAGAATAATTCCATTAATTCATGACAAAACGACCGAGAACTAAAACAACCTAGGTCAGACCTGCCTACTTTGTCAGATAGGCCACTACTTACAAAGTCAATGAATATCAGTAATCTTACCCATTATTTAATTCATTTTTATTTGAGATAAACCAGATTTCCTATTGACTATATATATATATATATATCCCTCTCTCCCCCCCCCCCCCCTCTCTCTCTCTCCCTCCCTACCTCCCTCCCTCCCTCTCTCTCTCTCTCCTTTGTTTCTCTCTGGGGCAGTCCATTTCTGACACTAAATAACCTTGTGATTAAAATGAACTCTCCCAATGTGATAGATTGCCCATTCATGATTTTTTGATGGACCAGTCCATATGTTGGTAAATGATTATTGTGCATTGCAGAAGTTAATTAGCTGATTTATTCCAGCCGATAAGTCCTATATAGAGAATTTTTCTTCTTTTCTTTATTGTACGAGCTTGTAAGCCACTAATAACTACACATCAATGTTATTAAATATGTATGAACATCTGGTATTTACTAAAAAAAAAAAATCAATTTCTGCTCCACACAACTTTTGTATTACTCCAGACATACACCTACGTTTTATTGGCTGATTGGTCTATGGGAATTTGCCTTGAATCAGTTTGGGTTAGGTATATTATCCCAATGGGGTGGAGTTCATTCCCACACTTGTATTTTTGCAGGTACGACTGGTATCTTGAATTGACCAGAGGTTCATGTACAACACTAACGGAAATATAAAATTAGAAAACACTACTGACTGAAATATAAAATCACAAATCATCTAGGCTGTGTACAATCGTGTTACCTGCACACCCTATAAGCAACATGGTACACACCAGTAGGGTAGTGTCAGGTAAACAACTCCACGTTACAGGATCCTGTTTGGTGTACTTAAGAAGACATTTCTACACTCTAGACATCCGGGTGTTACCTTGTTGCACTCCGCAGAGACTTGAGTGCCCTCAAGAGCATCTTATCAAGCTGTTTTTAATCTCGGTTAATGAACCCGAGAGCTGAATCAATATATCACATATTACGATTAACCTGCTTATGTTACAGCTAACAGGAATATCAGTCAACTAACAACACCTGATGTGTGGGAATTTTAATTACACAGAAGCAGGATTTAACTTTAGCAGGTGTAGAGAATGGGTCTTGGGGATCAATCCCCCAAAGGAGACATGTTGGGGGGGGGTTTTTTCTCTCTTTTTATTTAATTTTGTTTGTTCAATCAGTACCCCTAGGAGGACCTTTTAGGATTTGTTGTTATTGTTGTTTTAGAAGACATGTCAGGTTTTGTTGTTGCTGTTGTTTTTATTTGTTGTAGTTGATTATGTTGTTTTTTTGTTGAAGATGATGTTGTTTTTTGTTGTTGTTGCTGATCTGGTTTTGTTGTTAATGATGATGTTTTGTTTTTGTTGTTGATATTTTTTATTGTTGATGATGATCTTCTTCTTGATGTTTTTGTTTATGATGATGGTGTTTTTGTTGTTGTTGATATTTTTGTTTATGTTTGTGTTGTTGATGATGGTGTTTTTGTTGTTGATGATGATGATGTTTTTGTTGTTGATGATAGTGTTTTTGTTGTTGATAATGGTGTTTTTATTTTTGATGATGATGTTTTTGATTTTGATGAGGAGGATGGTGTTTTTGCTGTTGATGTTTTTGTTGTTGATGATGGTGTTTTGTTGTTGTTGATGATGGTGTTTTGTTGTTGATGATGGTGTTTTGTTGTTGTTGATGATGTGATGTTTTTGTTGTTGATGATGGTGTTTTGTTGTTGTTGATGATGGTGTTTTGTTGTTGTTGATGATGGTGTTTTGTTGTTGTTGATTATGATGTTTTTGAAGATGGTGTTTTGTTGTTGTTGATGATGGTGTTTTCGTTGTTTTTGATGATGGTGTTGTTGTTTTTTTGATGATGGTGTTTTGTTTTTGTTGATGGTGTTTTGTTGTTTTTGGTGATGGTGTTTTTGTTGTTGTTGATGATGATGGTGTTTGTTTTTGATGGTGTTTTTGTTGTTGATGATAGTGTTTTTGTTGTTGATGATAGTGTTTTTGTTGTTGATATTTTTGTTGTTGTTGATGATGTTTTTATAGTTGATAACAATATTGTTGTTGATGATGTTTTTGTTGTTTTTGATGATGATGTTTTTGCTGCTGTTTTTGCTGTTGTTTTTCTTTGATTTTTGTATTGAATGTTTTTTTTGCTAATTTTGTTTTTTCTCTTGTTTTTTCAATCAATACTATACAATTGGTACATATGAGGAAAGTCTATATACAAAATAATACATGCCTAATAATCAATGGTTTCAAGGAATTAACAGTGCCACAATGTTCAATCTCCTATCACATATATAGTGAAACCCCTCTAAACCAGACACCTTCAGGACAAAGTAAAGTTAGTGTTATTTAACAACGCCACTAGAGCACATTGATTATTTATCTTATCATCGGCTATTGGACATCAAACATATGGTCATTCTGACACTGTTTTTTAGAGGAAGCCCGCTGTCGCCACATAGGCTACTCTTTTACGACAGGCAGCAAGGGATCTTCTATTTGCACTTCCCACAGGCAGGACAGCACAAACCATGGCCTTTGTTGAACCAGTTATGGATCACTGGTCGATGCAAGTGGTTTACACTTACCCACTGAGCCTTGCGAAGCACTCACTCAGGGTTTGGAGTCAGTATTTGGATTAAAAATCTCATGCCTCGACTGGGATCCAAACCCAGTACATATACAAGCCTGTAGACCGATGGCCTAACCACAACACCACCGAGGCCGGTCCCTCAGGACAAAGTAAAACATTTAATTTTTAAGAGTATCCAGTTCTGTTCTGATTTTTGAAAGGGGACCATGAAATTTGTTTGAGGGAATTCCAGTTTATAGAGGGTCTGGTTTTGAGAGGTTGCTCCGTACATATCTTTACCGGTGCCACAATGATCATTTTCCGATTGCAAATACACATCATACCAGCAGCAATAGCCTCTAGGAATGTTCACACAATGTTCAATTTATTATCATAATAGAAGACATTCTATTTGTCTATAAATGAATCCATGCTGGATTTGGTTTAGAAACAAAAACAACAACATAATAATCATACACACATCTTACCAATGGTTTCAAAGAATTAACATGCTGTTTCCAAGATGGGTCATCAAAATGTAGCCCAAACGCATTCTGAAAAATAGGTACGTACAATAAATTAAAGCACGAAAAGCATTAGATTTTAATTACAGGTACAAGCATGGCTGAAACCATGATTTTGTATTTAAGGGGTGGGGAATTTCCCAGGGACGACTGGTGAGGGGAACCATATGCAATCTGCAAGAGAGAGCTCTTTTTCTATTCCACATGGTTGCGTACTACTGGTATGTAGTCTTTTTTCTCTCATCTATCTGGTAAATAAACTATGATTTTACACAAACTGACATATAAGTTAACACTACAAATGTACAAGACAGCTTTTGTAATGAAAGTTTGAATTTTAAAAAACATCAATCTAAAACAGCTGTGTGATGACCTCACATGACCGTCTTGTATTATTAATATGACACTATATAATATTATCAATGATGTCATACTACCCTTGTTAAGTGTAATCATGTAATAGCCCATGATAGATAGAAATATCTTTCATAACTGTCTTTTGTGGGATATTTGGGTCAGGACGTAGTCCAATGGTAAAGCGCTCGCACTGTCAGTCTGGGATCAATCCCCGTCAGTGGGCCAATTGGACTATTTCTCATTTCAGCCACTGCACCATGACTGGTATATCAAAAGCTGTGGTATGTGCTATCTTGTCTGTGGGATGGTGCATATGAAAGATCCCTTGCTACTAATGGAAAAATGTAGCGGGTTTCCTCGCTAAGACTATATGTTAAAATTACCAAATGTTTGACATCCAATAGCCGATGTCAATGTGCTCTAGTGGTGTCCTTAAAACAAAACAAACTTTAAACTTTTATGGGATAGCTCTGTCCTGTATACTTAAGAATAAGACCATCACAATAGCCATCCACATGAACGTTTGACTGACCTGAAACAGCTATTTTATTTAAAACCACTAAAACCTAACCTGATACGAGTTAGTGAAACATGTGGATAAAGGCCAGCCACTGAGCCCACAAGGGGCATAAGTTATAAAATATCTATCCACATGCAAAAAGAACATCAAGGCTTAAAGTTTGTTTTTGTTTAACACCACCACTTGAGTACACTGATTAATTAATCAGCTGCTGGATGTCAAACAGGCAGTCTTCAGATCAGCATCTACATTTTCCTTTAGCAGCAAGAGATCTTTTACGTGTACTTTCCTACAGATAGGACAGTCAAGTGTTTCTGCCAGAAAGACATTTCTAGGTATGGCGCTATGGAATTGAATGCAACTACAGTCAATAGCAGGGTTGAAATTTAACATGAAAACGATGGTCGCCAGCAGGGCCAGTTGAAGAAAAATCTTACCGGCCCATCTCATATTCAACTAGCCCTCCAATTATCACATTGAAATTTAACTGCACAACCAAATTCAAAACTAGAATGTTCTTTGTTGAGTAATAACCATGTGCTAACCGTATAATAGTTTGTTTGCGTCAAAAGGAAACCGATAATAAATAAATTAATAAAGTTAAAATTCATATAAAAACATGTTACTAAGTTTTAAACCCATACCAATTGAAATAACATTTCTTAAAAAAAGAAATCCATTGTAAATAAAACTATTTCTTTACAAATTACCATTTAATTATATACAAATTAAATATCATTTTTAATACAAAGGTGAAGACAAAATGCAAGAACAGCCAAGATATACAGCTTGACTTGCATTGTCTCTGAAGTAAAATATAATGCAGTACAAAGTTACTAAAAGTGTTTTAGTCAACTAATCTGGGAGTGGCAGTCCTCTGTGGTAATGCAAGAGGGATGGAATTTTTATTAAAGGATTTCCTCGGGAGTTGCTGCCCTATAAACGAGGCACTAGAGAGCCATGGAATCATTTACACATGTCATTAAATTCAGGATATCTTTTATATAGACATAACATGTTATACAAATGTTCAATTCTCAGAAGCCTGAGGTATACAGCTCTGTACAAACTGATGGCTGTTAGACAGAGGGAGGGGTACAATGTTTAAGAAGGGTTCCTCTATAGTATTAAAATTTCTCGCTCCAGCCAGTGCACCACGACTGGTACATCTAAGGCCATAGTATGTGCTATCCTGTCTATGGGATGGTGCATATAAAAGATCCCTTGCTGTTAATCGAAAAAGGGTAGCACATGAAGTGGCGCATGTGGGTTTCCTCCCTCAATATCTATGTGTTCCTTAACCATATGACTGACACCATATAACCGTAAATAAAATGTGTTAAGTGTGTTGTTAAATAAAACATTTCCTTCCTTCCTTTTCCTATAGTATTGAAAAGTATCACTGTATTCATTTGCTAACCTCTGATTTTTATGGGCCATTTCAAAATTAGGAGGTGTACACCCCTGCACCCTCCCGTGGATCCACACCTGCTATATACTGTGCTCTAGTGGTGTCCTTAAACAAAACACCACTTTATCCATTAATTTACAAAAAAACTGACTTTTTATTATACCCGACACTATGAAAAATCTTTTCTTTTTCTTTTTAAAAAAGAAAACAACCAAGTCTTCCATGATTAATCAGTGCACCGTTTGTTCTGCTGTCGCCTACAACAAAACCTGACCCTGACAGAAAAGAGATCACCACTACTGAGATAAATGGCCTGTTATTGAGTGTGGAGCTACATGATGCCCTGCTGTTATTTCTCTATTGATCCGGCTTCTGCCAGTGCACTGCAACCAGTACTATTAAGTGAGGTCAGCAGGAGGTGTGGTGCATTCAGGTCTGATGACTTTGTCCTGAGAATGCACTCTCCTCACCTACCCCTTCACACTGATATGGGTCAGACCTGCCTAACCTCCCCCTCACACTGTCATGGGTCAGGCCAGGCCACCATCTGCACTTTGCTGTCCCAGAAACAGAGGTGGCTGTCCTCATATGACTTCAGCTGACCCGGTGTGTGACCTCACAAAGGTAAAAGGTCTGTGCTTGGTCTATGAGTACTGGGAGCTGGTTGGGTTGTTATTAACAGGAAGAAAAGCTTGACTATTAATAATGGGAGAAGCATAGAAAAATGGAATCGTCCATAGTTCATGACAACCTGTTTGGTTTGGAATGTTTATTAGGGTTTCATGGTATTTGCTTTCATGGTCATTATAAATCTGCTAACAGCATAGTTTTTGTTATTTTATTATTTTAATCTGACAATGTCATAAAGTAATGTTTTTTGGGGTTTTTTTGCTTAGAATATTGTATTCTGAATTTTGTTTGAATCTGTATTATTACAATATAATAATAAGATTGAAAAATAAGTGATCCAATTTTGTATATATTAATTTTATCTATTCTGGAAACAAAAATATGTACTGAAATACATAATTAAAACTAAAAATGATTTGACTTCATATTTTTCTTTTTTCAAACTTTAACATTTTAAAAATATTTATTTATATTTTTATTACTTTTTTATTTTAACTATTATTATTATATTATATAGTTACAAATTATATAACAGAAATTCTTATTGTTCTTATTTTTAATTTAATATTTTTTTCATTTCTTTTTTAAACATAAATTTATAATAAAATAAACCAAAACATTTATAATAATTCTTTTCTCTTTAAATATTGTTTTTAATCATCAATTATTAAGACCAGTCAATGGAATGGAATTTTATCAGCTCTTTTATTAAATGACTACTACTATGTGCTTTTACATCAGTCTACTTTATATAAACTCACCAAAAAATTACATTTCCAAGGTGTTTTTATCTTTTTTTTCATGTGCTTTAAAATATAAATTTATAATTATTAAATTCCCCCTTCTCCTTTTTGAAGTAATAATCCAAATTGTCCATTAGTATTCTGTCCCGGACCAGGCCACTGGCTATCCAGAGACTTGGCCCGCGACAGATCTGCCTGAACCGTAGTGGAACATGGGCATGTTAAAGACACAAACACACACACCCCTCCCTCTCTCCCCCTCCCTCCCTCCCTCCCCCTCTCTCTCTCTCTCTTATAAATTGACTAATTTGGCAATGTGCTAGGTGAGCCATACAGGTACTAACAGTGAGTGACCATGCAATGTTTCCGATGTATTGCTATTTCAATATTTGTCATAAAATAACTTCAAAATATTGACTAGATTAATTTAAATACTGCAAAGGTTAAATTATTTGGAATCTGTTATTTTGTAATAAATCTTTTTAAACACTTATTAATTTTCTTAAACTGGACTATATTAAGATGCTACATATAGTAACAGAGAAAATGGTGGTGAGGTGTCTTAGATGTGACAAATCAGTTAATAATGTTCACATTATGTGGGTTTTTTGTTTAGTTTTTTTATACTAAAAAAGTAAATGCAGGTCTACAAATACAAAATAACAGATATGGAACAAATATTATACAATTACTGAAAATTTAAATAACAAAGACAGAGCAAAATGCAAACATTTATAACATGAATTTATGGAAATGCTGTACTAGAAATAACTGATAATGAAAATTACTAATAACAAGAGCAGAGAGATGTAAAACGATCCTATTTGGTGTCTAATATTGGTTATTTTGATTGAGAGAGAGAGAGAGAGAGAGAGAGAGAGAGAGAGAGAGAGAGAGAGAGAGTGAGAGTGAGAGAGACAGGCAGAGAGAGAGAGCCAGACAGACAGCAAGAGAGAGACAGACAGACAGACACAGAGACAGACAGAGAGAGGGGAGGGAAGGAGGGACAGACAGACAAACAGACAGACAGATTAAAAGTGAGTCATAGAGTGTGAGAGTTAAAATTTGTTTTGTTTAATGACTCCACTAAAATACATTGATTTATTAATCATCGGCTACTGGATGTCAAAAATTTGGTAAATTTGATAGTCTTAGAGAGGTAACCCGCTACATTTTACCATTAGTAGCAAAGCATCTTTTACATGCACCATCCCACAGACAGGATAGCACATACCACAGCCTTTGATATACCCGACATGGTGCATTAGCTGGAACAAGAAATAGCCCAATTGGAACACCAATGGAAGGAAATGTTTTATTTAATGACGCACTCAACACATTTTATTTTCGGTTATATGGTGTCGGACATATGGTTAAGGACCATACAGATATTGAAAGAGAAAACCTGCTGTCACCACTTCATGGGCTACTCTTTTCTATTAGCAGCAAGGGATCTTTTATATGCACCATGCCACAGACAGGATAACACATACCACAGCCTTTGATATACCAGTCATGGTGTACTGGCTCGAGTGAGAAATAGCCCAATGGGCCCACCGACGAGGATCAATCCCAGACCAACCGCGAATCAAGCGAACGCTTTACCACTGGGGCTATGTCTCAGACTCTCACCAGTGGAGATCGATCCCAAACCGACCGCGAATCAAGCAAGTGATTCTGCTTCTGCCACATAGTCTATTCCTGCTATTAAAGCAGCAAGGAATCTTTAACATACATTTTTCCAGACAGGGCAGTACATACATGTACCATAGCCTTTGATGTATCGGTCATGGGGCACTGGTTGGGAAACTACCATTAAGCTGTGTGGTCTATCATGAGTTTGTACAAACTGATCAGTGATTAATTAATGTCAATTAAAAAGTACACTTTAGGTACTTACATGTGAATGTAGGTTTTTCTCTATTTCATTTCATGAAGAATATTAGAAAACTATTTTAAAAGAATCTCCCCTCCCCTTATTTATTTTCGTGCTTATATCCCATTAAGGTTCAAGCATGCTGTCCTGCGCACACCTCAGCTATCTGGGCTGTCTGTCTAGGACAGTGGGTTACTTGGTCAGTGGTTAGTTAGAAAGAAGAGGGTGTAGTGGCCTTACACCTACCCATCGAGTCCTTAAGAACTCGCTCTGGGTTGGAGGCGGTACCAGGCTGCGAACCCTATACCTACCAGCTTGTAGTCCGATGGCTTAACCACGACGCCCCCGAGGCCAGTATTTCTCTATTAACAACTTTAAAATCTTTTAAAGAACGTTTGTTGGAAAACTAATTAAAATATTTAAAATAACTATATTTTTCAACAGTATTTCATTATATGATGCAGTAAAAAAAAACCAGATATTGAAGCAATTGTGCACTTTATGGTACAAGCATAAACTCTGGCATTGTTATACAACAACAGTGCTGCACCGAGGGCCTGGGAATTAAAAGGGAAATAACTCTGTCTTGTAAAAGATCACAAACTGGTTAAACCGAAAAAGCAAGTGATCCTCCATGTCATCAAGGTAATGAGCATATCATTATTGGAGGTGGACAGCAAAACAAGTTGAAACATTTGGGAGTAGCTGCTAGATTTGGTAAAATGAAACTGAACTTCAAGGGAAAACAGAAAAGGTGACACACAGGACATGAAATAAGTTATAAGCATTGAATAGCAATATTTGCAAAGCGAACATAAATTTGGTACAGCATTCTTCGAAAAGCTTGCTTTAAATCTGATCTTAATTTTTCACCTTTATATAGTGCATATATAACTGTTTAAACAACATATACATTATAGACTTGTGCAAGTCAAATAATTTTTTTAAAACATTACTATTACAGCTGAATAAAACACAAAAATAAACAAACAAAATATTCAGTCCAATTCTTAAACCAAATGGGAGTCTACTCCATATGGTATAGTAATTAGTAACCGTTAAGTCTCATCATTAAAGTCTGATGTTGGGGGTTAGGGAATGCACAAATCACAAAATAAAATTGTCATAAAATAATATTTCTGCTAATTCAAAATCCAGAGTTTATTTTTTTTTTAGGGGTTACACATTACAATAAAGAAAGAAAAGAAATGTTTTATTTAACAACGCACTCAACACATTTTATTTACGGTTATCATTATAATAACAAAAGGATCATAAAATAATATTTTTGCTACATGTAAGTCTGGTTGACGAGATTTGTTGGCATTTTTTGTTGGGTTATTAGTTTTTTCCCCACAAATTACGACAACAAAATTATCATAAAATAAAACTGGTTGCCATTTTGAAATATGGTGGGATTTGGGGGGGGGGGGTGTTGTTGGGGGGTGGGAAGGGCGGGTGGTCATAATGAAAATATAAAACAAAATAATGAATATTGTTTTCTAGTAATAAACAAGGAAACCTGCTGCCACCACACAACCTACTCCTACTGAACAGCAGCTAGGGCTCCTTTTTCATGCACTTTCCCCATAGACAATAAGCACTAGCACTGAACTACACCCCTCTCCAAATACTTAGTTACATATTCTACTAAGTACACAGTGCCACTTGTTGAGAGTAAAATACCATGCAGCAATGAAAATACAACCTGTGATGTAGAGAGTATTGAAGGAAGAAGGAAATGTTTTTATTTAACGACGCACTCAACACATTTTATATATGGTTATATGGCGTCGGACACATGGTAAAGGACCACACAGATATTTAGGGAGGAAACCTGCTGTCACCACTTCATGGGCTACTCTTTTTGGATTAGCAGCAAGGTATCTTTTATATGAACCATCCCATAAACAGGATAGCACATACCACAGCCGTTGATGTACAAGTTGTGGTGAACTGGCTGGTGCGAGAAATAGCCCAATGATCCCACTGACAGGGATCGATCCCAAACTGACCTCGCATCAAGCGAACGCTTTACCATTGGGCTACATCTCGCCCCCTAGAGATTTATTGAAGTAATATTAGGGTGACAGTTAAAAATAAAGTTTGTTTTGTTTAATGGCAACACTACATCGCATTGATTTATGAATCATCTGCTATTGGATGTCAAACGTTTGGTAATTTGTTGACATCTGGTCTCAGAGAGGAAGCCTGCTATATTTTTTTTAGTAGTAGCAAGGGATCCTTTATGTGCACCATCCCACAGACAGGATAGCACATACCACGGCCTACAGAGGATAACAAATATTACAGCCTTTGATATACCAGTCGTGGTACATACTGGCTAGAACTAGAAATAGCCCAATGGGCCCAGCAACAGGAAATACATCGTAAAAAGATCTCAAGCAAGCTCATTTTACCCGAATATCTCTATCTTTTTTGCCCGAATTTGAGGATTTGCTCCACCCACTGCCCCACTGTTTCGTACACTGATGATAACACGCATCCTTGCACCTGAGATACAGTACTAAGACACACTGATTTATCATTTTTCTTTTGGTAAGATTTGAGCTTTCTCACGATTGTTAGGTAAAAGAAATCAATTGGCCATGCACATATAAACAATGTGGTATGTTGTAATAAATAGAATACTACACTGCTCTCATGTATTATGAGAACATTTCTCTTTTCGACCTCATGGCTGTGATGTATGAATTATGCTTCTTTTCTTTTTCTTTCAATATTTATTTGTGTTTATATTTTAATTGCATAAATATACTACTGTAATGACGTGTATGTATTATAGAAAAGACCTAGCAAGCATTGTATAAAGTATTCCTAATCCATTTGTTTTTTGTTTTTTAAAAAGCAATAAAAGATCTTTCAATCAGATGTATGATTGAAAATACTTATAATATAAGCAGTGTCTTATGGGCACTCGTTTAGTATATTTTCTAAATATCATCTTATAAACATATATAATAATCATGCTATAACTTCTGTTGCC
This sequence comes from Gigantopelta aegis, assembly GCF_016097555.1. NCBI lineage: Eukaryota > Metazoa > Mollusca > Gastropoda > Neomphalida > Peltospiridae > Gigantopelta > Gigantopelta aegis. Next base: position 63,444,653 of record NC_054706.1, read on the forward strand.
ACAGAGAGAAAAAAAACGGTAATTTCATATTCAACAATTAAATATGTAACACAAACTCAATAACAAAATTAGTCTGTGTTAAATATATACTGAACCGCAAAAGAAACGCGACACATGTGTGGCTGAGAAAATATGTTTCAATTGATTAATATCAAAGATAAATTTTGAAAAATCTGATAAAAGTCAATTTATTGGATCCACTTTGACCACAGTCTCTGGGTCGTTTGCCTGTGTTCAGGTAGTGGGGGGATCCAGCACATCGAGATTGTAGGGCGTGACATGTTCAATACCGTGTATGTCCTCCCTGGGTGTTCAAAAACGGCCATACACCGTCGGTACATGGAGTGCACGAGGCGGTTCACAAAAGCCATTGGCACCTGTGCCCACACCCTCAGGAAAGCTGCCTCCAGTTGCACACGAGTTGTCGGCCGTGGGACCACCTGGTTAAGCCGTCTGACCACCTGGTTAAGCCGTCTCTGGATTTCATCCCACAGGTGTTCAATCGGGTTCAAATCAGGGCTGAGAGCCGGCCACGGCATGGTTCTGATGTTGTGCTGACGCAGGAAGTCCATGGTGATCCTGGCCGTGTGGGGGCGAGCATTATCCTGCTGGAACACGTGGTTATGGTGATGCGTGAAGAAGGGCACTATGTGAGGTGTTAGAATCTGGTCAACGTAGCGCTGCGCTGTGATGCCATTCCCTCTGCCTGCACCAACATTTTGGAGCGAGCGTTCTACCGACTTACATGTATCTGGATTCTGCCTGCCCCTTAATTGTAACACACGATTGCAAAAAGTGTTATTTAAAGCAGATTTGTGTTAGCAGTGGCTGAATGTAGCAATCGTTAGTGCAGTTTTCAGAGCATTGACATGATGTGTAACAAGAGCTGACTGTATCAAAACCCAGACTCACCATTTTACCTTCTAAGTCTGTCGCAAGTTCCCAACCTTCTGTTGCGTGCTTCAATAGCAATTCGTTAACATACACACATACACATATATATATATACAGTGGACTCTGTCTAAACCGGACTCGCTTCGTACCGTTGAAATAGTCCGGTTTATACAGAGGACCGGTTTAGCCAGAGTTCGTCCAGAGTTATGGTTCTTGAAAGATCGGCGACTCGCGATCAGCAGTGACATTTACACCGCAAGCCAGACTTTCAATCGATCATTTCAAAGACAATAAAAATATTTTTAAAATGCAAAACCTCTTAACACATAAAACATAAAACGTAAAATGAATAAATAATTTATTGATTTAATACACATCAAATGGCACAAGGACATGGTAGTTTTAACAAGTGTCACATTGATTGAATGGACTGTATCGAATGAATAAACATTTTATTTATTTAAATAGCAAGTGTCACTGTTATTAGTTGAATGAATGTACACGTAGTTTATCGAGTTTCACCTGAGAAATAGTCTGTCACTGCTGTCTGTTTGTTCCTGATGTTTCTTTCAAGGGCAAACTCTTCTGTCATGACTTCCAAGTTTAAAACTGGTTGTAAAAGTCTATTTTCTTTAGTTGCCGCAAAGTTTTTAACTTGTTTTATAATTTTTAGCACTTCGGTATAATTTAGTTCAGGCATTGTGTCCAACTCTGTGTTGTTGTCATCGTCTGAGCTGTCGTCTGCTGGTTTTTCCTCACCTTTGTCGGTAGATTTGTGCGCCGCCACTAGTTGAGTTTCCCAGTCACTCGCATCCGGGTCCTCTGTGGGAATATCGTGATCGAAATTAACAAACTCAGCCACTGGAACTTCACTTGAGATGGTGGTTAGCAATGTAGCGAGAGGAATATTGTCATCATTTTCATCATCAGATTCCTGCTCGGAGGTGACAGGAAATCCGCACATCATAAAACACTTGGCGATTGTTGTTTGTTGGGTTTCCTTCCATGCTGCGTTAATCCAGTTTACTGCATCCAGAACCGTGATTGCCTTGCAGAGCTCGGTCACGCTTGCACAGTCTTCCATCCGCGAAATGAGTGATCGAATCAGATACTTTCGGTATCGTGCTTTGAAAGCTTTGATAATACCCTGGTCTAATGGCTGCAGCACTGAAGTGGTGTTAGCAGGGAGAAATTTCACCGTTACGTTGCTCACACTTAGATCTTGACCGTGGGATGGTGCGTTGTCAATAAACAAAAGGATTTTTCTTCGCTGTCGCCGCATCTGTCTGTTAAGTTGTTGTAGCCAATCGTTGAACAGTTGAGATGTCATCCAAGCTTTCCGATTGGCTGTCCAAGTGACAGGTAGTGAGTCCTTATTTATGTTCTTAAAACAACGAGGATTCTGTGCTTTGCCAATCACCAAAGGTTTTAACTTTTCTCCCATTGAACTGCAGCACAATAAAACAGTTAATCGTTCTTTCGAAATTTTCGATCTTGCCTGATTAAACCATTGGTGCAACAGTCCATTTAGATTTTCAAACTTTCCATTTGTTATTCGTTTTCTCTCCCCAGAAATGTTTGCATCGTACAATTGCAGGTAGTGTTGTTTACGCTTTATGATGTCTGATACTGTCTGTTTTCCGATTTTAAATTTTAGTGCTAAATCTTTCTGTTTTGACTGAGGATTTGAATCAAATTCTTGTATTAATTTGACTTTAGTTTCTAACGAAAGTTCGATACGCTGCCGTTTTTTGGGACGTACCGCCATTATAAATGAATGAGAACACAAAACATACGAGCGACTCGCACATATTTATACATGTGTTAGTTTGACAAGTACAACTCACAGAATTCGTAAGAGTGAAATTAGTTGTGTATCAACACACACACTAATTTTAATCTGACTGATCTAACGGCCGACCGTAATTAGAGTAATATTCACACTACTGGGATTACGTTTTGTATTTGATCTTGCGACGGCGTCCCGATTCCTTGATAATTGGCGATCATTGTTTCACTAATTAAGAGGCCCGTCGTTTCGGGAAATCCGAAACCGGTGTAGACAGAGGTAATTAATACATGAACGGTTCTTTCGTTCTTGATTTTTGGTCCGGAGTCTGGAATACACAGAATCCGGATTAGGCAGATATTTATACCTAAGAGTTTAACGGTAGCTGGGCGGGACTTTAGAAATGGACCGGTTTACACAGAGATCCGGATTACACAGAATCCGGTTTAGACAGAGTCCACTGTATATATATATATATATATATATATATATATATATATATATATATCATATCACTACTAAGGAATAGCATTGGGCATGCCTATTACATAAATCACATATTTTGAGACATAAGTATGCAAATATTTAGAACATATATGTAAGTATGCAAATTACATTATTACGCAAATTATATACCGAAACGTGGAACTATTTTCACCTGTCAAAATTGTTGACGAACAAACATGGCGTTTTTTGAAGTCGTCTTTTGCAAGTATGCAAAGTATGAAAAAATCCTCATGTGGGCAAACACACAAAATCCCCTTCGATGTCCCGTTGAAGTTTTCAAGTTTTATTCTTCAAAACGACCACGAAACTTTTGTGAAGCTGACAACCCATTCTACATTGCTACATACACACACTCGGTATGCTGAAAACAGGAGAACAGTGGTTCCTCAGGCAATGCATTGGTAGAAATAAACTTGCTGGACTGATGAAAAACATGTGTTTGAGTGGTAATATTTGTACCACTAAACACCTGATAAACCACTCTGCACGCAAATATCTGGACCAAAAACTGAATGACAATCACGTTCCTGCTCATTAGGCTTAAATCATGCAGATAACAGGACACAAAAATATTCATTCAGTTAATGCATACAGCCATATAAATCACGACCAACACAAAGAACTGTCGCACATTCCGTCAGCGCCATCTACATCTGGTGAATCCTCAAGTTTGGTTCTCGCGCATTCGTCTTCGAAGGAAATCCGACAAACTTTTAAATTCGAAACAATCACAGATCATCAATATTTTCAGTGGTGTGAACACCATGTTTGGAGGCAATGTCAGTGGGGGCAACATCGTAATAAATGTGGCTCAGCCTAAAAGTCCTGTTGTCCCCATAAAACGACGAAGAATAATTTTTGACAGCGATTCCGACTCCAACTGAACTTGATGAAGCCCTTAAATAGGTCAGTGACATAGATACGCCTATGTCTGACAATGACATAGTACTCGGCAAAATGCAGCGAAAAGTTATTTTGAAAAATTTGGCTGTTAAATTAGTATTAAATTGTTTAAATAGCTACAATCGTTCTGTCCGCTTTTAACCTAGTTTTAGAAAGCATAGATAACCTTCAAGGTGTATTGACAAACCAATTATCAGCCGAGTGATTGACATGTACATGTATTCATACGTCATAACAAATTGTTACGTCCGAGCATTGGGGTTTTGTTTATTAATCATTTAAGTGAAAAATAAACAAAATTGACAGTGATATGATAAATAGAATTCATCACTCGTATTTTTTAATATGGTAAATATCAACCTCGGCCTGTTAATCTGTATTTGTCTCGCCAAATACAGATTAACGAAGCCTCGGTTGATATTTCCCATTATTAAAAAATACTTGTGACGAATCCTCTATTTATAATATATATATGATTAAGTTTATATTGGCTGTTACGGCCAGTACTACTACTAGTATTTAACTCTAATGCAACGGCCCATTTCACTAAACATCGTAAGTATACATCATTACGGAAGGTGGAGTATTTTACGGACAACTGAAATTGAAATATGTGGTATTCAAACTAAAAAAATTTCAACTATAATAGTAATAAGAATTGGGGGGGGGGGGGGGTAAAACTGCTAATAACCCAGGGTTTTTTAATTTTAATTTTTCTTATTCTTAAGAATGTCTTTGTAGTTATTTAAAGAAACTGTCCTTAGTTTGCTGCTATTGTATCACATTTCCAACCAACAGAGCATTTTTATTAAAATATCACATGAATGATTTTCTTGTTTAGAATATCAGTGTCTTTATTTACAAGGTTCGTCTGTTCACCTCAATGTTTTCAGAAGATGAGACTAGATTTTACCTCCCAATAATTTTGTACATAAGAAAAAATGTATATTAGTTAGTAAACTGAAGCTTTAGATATTTAAAAGCATTAGACCGACTAAAAACACACTGAATATACAGACAATGACGTTCTAAACAAAAAACATTATTTAAAGTCGCAGATTCTACAAGTTTCAGCCCATAAAAATGGACACTAAGTTTGGTTAATCAACAAACCTTCAACACATCTGGACAAGGTTATAACAGAGATGCTGAAATCTGGAATGTTTAAACATGGAAGTACCATCTAAAAATAACTAGAGCTCGCCTCTATAACCATTATTTCTCCTTTTGCAGTACGCCTTTTGGGGTACTGCAAAAATGGAGAAAACTTGAGTGTTTTCTCTTTTATAGATACATTACCTGTCCTCAAGATTCATCCCGCCCGGGCCTCCCCGCTTCCTGTTCTCCGTGCGATGCGCTCAGGGAAAAAGAAGGAAGTTACAGTCATGTGACCGGAACTAGAGAGCAGTATGCAGTAGAAGAATTTAGGCCATCCCATTGGCTGTTGGGATGTTCGGACCAGACCACTTGCGTGGGGGGGAGGTGCACTTGTTTGAGGACAGGTAATGTATCTATAAAAGAGAAAACACTCAAGTTTTCTCCATTTCTATAGACATTACCTGTCCTCAAACAAGTGCAGCATTCAACAGATGGTGGTGGGTGCCGAGATCCGTAGATGCTTGTGATAACTCCCCAACCGGAAAGAGGCTGACTAGTGGAAGAATAAGGCCAACCTTGGTAAGCCCTCATCCTAGGGATGCCCGTCACAGACCAATGCAGGTGATGTTAGTAACAACAACCAGAATGGTGGCATCCGTCAGCAGTGGCAGGTACGGCTCCTAGAACACATGGACCAGGAGGCGGAAGCCACATCTCATGCTGGTTCTGACAGGGTGGGAAGACGTAGCCACCAGGGATGCAGGTGTTAGGTAACCCTCACGTATTGAAGTGTTATAGTTTTTCAATAACAAGCGACAACCTAATGAGGTGCATCCGTCAGAACATTGAACAAAACAAGACCCCCGAGTGTTTTCTGTCTAGTACACCAAAGATCTGTTAGTTCAATAACGACAACCAATAACCACATGCAGTGCAGGGTAAAGGTTATCGAGACAAAAGTTCCGGCACCAGTACGTGAACTGTGCAAAAGAACAAAAGTCTAAGCAATCCTCATCTGTCTATTCGATGGACATCTCGGTATGCAGCCCAGAATCAGACAGACATCAACGGCGACGAGGACGGCTTGTATTCAACAGAGTCTGTGCAGCAACAACCGGACCCAGATGATGGAACCCCTCAACGTCTTCTGTGGTGACATCCCTCAGATAATAGTTGGCGAAGATGGAGTCCGTAGCCCAGAACCAACCAGTGATAATGTGCTGAATGGGTGTGTTGCAGTGCAGGGACATCGTGGCAGCCAAGGCACGGAGTTCATGCGGATTAGAAGCAGACGGAGCAGGTAAACCCTCCTTCTGATAGGCGGTCAGGATAGAAGACCGGATCCAGGTGGCCACCGTGTTCTTGGTAAGGTCCCTCAACCGACTCTGGTTACAGGAAAGGAAAAGTCTTTTGCGATGTTGTCGAAAAGATCTGGTCCTCTCGATGTACTGGTGCAGGGCTCTGACAGGGCACAACGCCAAGTCCTCAACGTCCGCCGGACCAACGATAGAGGAGAGGGCCTGCACAACATACGAACGAGGCGCTTGGTCTGGTAACTGATTCTTTGCAACAAAGTTCATGAGTAACCCCAAGTTGACTGCACGCCGATCTTGGTGAAAACGTACCAAGTCTACATCAAGAGCATGGAGTTCTGAGACACGGGCAGCCGTGGCAAAACCGAGTAAAAACACCGTCTTCCGCATCAAGTCTTGCAGGGAAGAGGATTCGATCGGCTCATAAGGTGCGGTCGATAACGCTCGTAACACCAGATTCAGGTCCCATCTTGGTGGCCGAAACCGGTGTACTTGATCATCAAGGCGAAACCCTTTGATCATCTTATGGATCTCAGGAATACCCGATAACTTCGTTCCAGTAGCGACATCACGAACAGTAGCGATGACCGAAACGTACCCAGCGATGGTAGACCCCTTTAATCGTAAAGTGGTCCGCAGATACAGCCAAAAAACCCAGCAAGACGAAGTATCTGGATCGTCTGAGGTTTGAGGTTTTGCCGGAAACACCCTCGGTGAAAGCAAAGCCATCTGACGTTAGTAGTAGATGATCTGTGCGCTTTCAAAATGGCCGCCGTAGACTGTGAAGAAAAACCTTTCTTTCTCAAACTCTTGGCGATAAAGTCCACGCGTGCAGTTGGAACAACTGCGGACGTGGATGGTATAGTCTTGACGTGGGATGCAGCAACAGATGATCCCAGTCTGGCAGCGGTAAAGGATGTGGATCGGCAAGACGTATTAGATCTGGATACCACATCCTGGATGGCCACATTGGAGCAATGAGTAACAGGCGACAATGGTACAGCTGAAACCTCTGAAGCACCCTTGGAAGGAGGATTCGTGGAGGAAAAGCGTACGCGTCCATCTGTTCCCAGCTGATGGCCAAGGCGTCGAGATCCAGAGCTTCGGGATCCAGCACCGGAGACACGTAAACCCTCAGCTGATGGTTGAATCGTGTGGCGAAGAGATCGATGTTTGGTGTCCAAAGTCTGTCGCACACCCATCGAAACGCTTCGGGATGGAGCATCCATTCCGTCGGCTGTGGAGACGACGGCCGAGACAGTGTGTCGACTAGTACATTGGAAACCCCTGGAATATGGCGAGCCCGAAGTTGCAACGGAATCTCGTCAACCAGCTTGTAGAGACGATAAGTCAACTGCAGCAGACTGCTGGAGTGGGTTCCGCCCTGACGGTTGATATAAGCCACCGCGGTAGTACTGTCTGTGGCTACCATGAGAGAGGCGCCTGACAGCATCTCTCGCCAATGAAAGATGACGTAACTGACAACATCTCCAACAGGTTGATGTGTAGATCGGCTTCATCTGGAAACCACAGCCACCAACAGGGACTGGACTGCAAGGCGACTGGTAACCGGATCAGCAAATCTGCGTTATTGTACTGAATGCATGGATTCAGAAACAAACTGGATACCGCGACCTCTAAGCATAAAATGTTGCGCCGACGTCAAAATTACTCTTGCAATGATACTTCATGAAACAGTAATAGAGTGATTCAGGAATCAAGACATCGGAAACAGCGACCCCGTGATACAGGCAAGAGCCAAGACAGCGTAGCAACTCGCTACGCTACATGCCCGATATACCTGGAAGTGAAGCAACGCAAAACAGCAACCGGCTAAAATCCACGGCCGTCACACCACCCGGTGCGAAACAGCAGCAGAGACCATCTAGACAGCATCGGTCACGAACTCTGGCGGTAACAACAGTAAACGTCAGTGAGTTGATAAGCCGCAATGAACCATAGGAAAACGGTGACGGTAAAACCCCCGTACCACGTGATGGCAACTGGATAACTTCCGGAACCAGCGGAAGTAGCGACTGTCTTGCATCGCCACCGGATATAGAGAACGATCTGCCGAATGTCGCTGAACCTTCCTCGAACAAGAGAATATCGGTGCACGGGATCTCAACACAAGTGACCGGACCAGTAGACTTTCTTCGTCACCAACCCGGAACGCTTGTAACGTCGACCCCTTCACGGCAAAGAGCCGTATGTAGACCACAGGTCTGCCAAGATTACCGGCTTGTGCTGAAAGTCAAGAATGGATCGCTTCAGGCAAGTCGGTTGACGATAGTGTGCAATCGTAGTGCACATCGACGTCACGGAAGATATAAGGTAGACCAACATCATCAAAGTCGACGGCTAGAACAAGGCATATCCTCTGGCATCCTGCACATGAGGAGTTATGGTCGCCATGTACAACATGTACGCTGAACTGAAGCCATCGACAGGACGTGCCAATCTGTAAGTTCTAGGAAGACGTCTGGTCCCGCCGGAAACAGCGTCATCCAAGGCCGGCGTCACACCGTTGAAGGATAGGTTGAAGACGGGATACGTTCGTTGTGACGAATGGGGAACGGCACAAACGAAGTCTACTCAAGTAAACCGACATCGGATCAGTCCTCAAACGGAAACCTTCTAGAATGGTGCGAGTGGACTGTGAAGTGACGAAAGCATATACACCGCAGCGAGACAAACAGTCACAGCCATGTGGGTCACTGCGTCCGGATCTTCTATAACGGAAGGTGCCGACGCATCATCTGGAAAATCGGTCAGTAACCTGGCACAGGCACTTCGATCCAATGTACTGGCTGCATCGGAAACACGGACCGTGGACGGTCCCGTCAGGAGCCGGTGTAACCCTGAACGCCGAATCAGCTGCCGACTGGTGTGGACGGTACGATGTACACGGACCGGCAGGAGCCGGTGGAACCCTGGACACTGCACCACTTCGATCGATCACGGGACGACGGTACCGAACGGTGAGCCGATGACGCAATTTTCCAATTCGTTACAGGGCTCCGTCTGCTTGCTGGAACAACGATACGCACGGGCCAGTTACTGGTAGCCGTGTAAACCGACGGGGGCCTGTGGCAGCCAACGATCGAATGCCGATATCTGCCGGTGGAACCTCCGTGGCGATCATCGAACCCGGACCCTTCTTGGCTGAAACCGGTGGATGGGCCAGCGGCGGTAGCATATCAGATATGACAGCCAGACAATCCCTCAGTGACAAGTGGTCCGCCGCATCCAGATCTTCCAGCACCGCATGAACCGATACATCATCAGAAAGTCACGTAGCACCCGTGAACAGGCCAGTCGCTCTGGTCATGGCCCGATGGAGATACCGGAGAACCGGACCGTGGGCGGTCCCGTGTGGATACCAAGGAACGGATGACCACATCGTCGTTGGATGTGGCAAGGACGGCAACATGTCGTAGACAGCCGCCAAGCAATCCCTCATAGTCATATGGTCCGTAGAGTCGGGCTCTTCAATGACAGATGCCGCAGGCGCTTCATCACCAAAGTCTCGTAGAACTCGAGCACAGGCCAATCGATGTACCGTAATGGAAGCCGCTGGTTAAACCGGACCGTGGATGGTCCCGTCTAGCCCTCGGAGGCCTTGGAAGCCACATCAACTGAAGGTTGGCGCTGACGATCTATGGAACCCGTAGGGAGCCATACAGGTCATGTGGAACGGCTACGGTCCCGGCTCCGATGCGCCGAAGGGGACTTCCCCGCCGAAGATCGGTGAGCCTTGGAATCCGTGGAGCGTCTATCTGAATGAGCCGGCTTCTTAGAGGGCTGCGTAGAGACCGCAGGCCTGTCATCCGAAGTCTTAAGTAACGGTGGAGCTGAAGAAGCCGCACCCCCTGAAGAGGGGACTGGAACCGGACCTGACCCCGAACTCGCCGATTTAGGTAAGGTCGCCATTGACGCCATTGTTTCTTCCAGCATGGTCGGTAGAATTGAACGTAACTCTTCCGCCACGGAGTCAGCAATCGAAGGCGAAGATTCCACCTTCTTGGTCCTCGAAGATTCCACCTTCTTGGTCCTCGCTGACACCACCTTCAGGTAAGCCGCGAACTCGACATCAGACAAGCCCGCACAAAGGTCGCATCTAGAAGTGAGGCCACACGAACACGACAACCTGGGTCGCCGCCGGCTAACTTCTTCCAGCGTAACACGCTCGAACTAGTCGCCTGAACATTATCAGATATGATAATAGTAATTTTTCAATCTGTGAAAAGAAAGAAAAACCAACCATAACACAAATACAAAGCCGGTAAATAAAGACGCCATTTTGCAAATGGCGTCCGACACGACAACCGGCGATATAACAACATTTCATGTAATTAACACTTGGCAAGTCAAGCGAAATACGCGAAAGACATATGAAAGCTAACGAAAGCTAACGAAAATTAAGGTGAAAAACATTTCACCCAAACACAAAGCCAGTCAACACAGACGCCATTTTGCAAATGGCGTCCGACACGACAACCGGCAATATAAACAACATTTCATGTAATTAAACGCTTGGAAGTCAAGTGAAATACGCGAAAAGAACATACGAAAGCTAATGAAAACGAAGGTGAAAAACATTTCACCCAAACACTAATACAAAACCAAAGGTCTTATAAAAGTTGACTCCAAACAGAGCCAAGCAAAAGGACGTCCAGACCCTTTAGCGAAGAGAAAAAGAAGGAAGTTACAGTCATGTGACCGGAACTAGAGAGCAGTATGCAGTAGAAGAATTTAGGCCATCCCATTGGCTGTTGGGATGTTCGGACCAGACCACTTGCGTGGGGGGGAGGTGCACTTGTTTGAGGACAGGTAATGTCTATAGAAATCTTAATGACCAGAACCACTTCAGGAATATGAAAATGAATATTTAAATAATAAAATGTAAGTACTAATTTCAATTATTAAAAATATGTTGTAGTGTTTAAAAATTAGGGTCTGTCGCTTTAAGACGTAATTTTAGTTGTTGAAAAGGCTGCTGTTAGTGACAAAACATTTTACAATGACAGCAAACTCAGGACTGTCCCGTTACTGATTCCGTGGGGCACACGTCTGCACAGGTAATACTACTGCTATTCAGATTCACTGATGGCCTGTTAAAATGAAACTGAATTTCACAGCTCACAACAATGAAAGACTCATAGAAATATGATAAATATTTATTTCTAAAAGAAAGTAAAAAAGCATTTTAAAAAAGCACATGTAGTGAAACAGTTTTAGTCAGTGACAATGAAAATTATTTCACGAGGGACATAAACATGATACGAAATCGTAGTGAGTTTAATATCCTATTTATTAATCATAATCAATCATAATTTATATCACTCAGCTCGTATGGCTGACGTTTCTGTATGGTTGTAGTGCGCCAATCAATGATCTAATCATGTGACGTCGAAGTGTCACGTCCCACTTGGCGTTCTAGTGGGACATATCACTTTGATATATACCAGGATATTTTTAACCATATGAGTAATAAATGAATGTTCTCACACAGATTATTGCTATTTGGTGGCCAACGTATGGTTAATGTGACACTATGTCTACTTACTGAGAAAAAACCTGTTGTCACATACATGTAGGTTTCTCCCACCAAACGGCATCAAGGAATCTTTTATATGCCATTTCCCAAAGACAGGAAAGCACATACCAGTCATGGGTGTACCAGTAATCGAATAGGAAGAACCTGAATGATGTTTAATCCTTTGAGATAGTGGCAGGGGTAATATAAGCCAATCTTTCAGAGTAAAACAACATTGGTCTTGGTGGCATCATGATTAAGCCGTCAGAATTAAGGCTGGTAGATACTGGGTTCACATCCCAATACCAGTTCCCACACAGAGCAAGTTTAACAACTCAATCGGTAGGTTTAAGGCCACTACACGGACCTCTCTCTTACTAACCACTAACAACTACCCCACTGGTCCTGTACAGACAGTCCAGATAGCTGAAGTGTGTCCAGGATAGTGTGCTTCAACCTTAATTGGACATAAGCATGAAAATAACTATAAAGAATGAAGAAGAAGCAGCTGTCTGAAAATGTCAGACTGTTCCATTTCTTTTAACAAAAACAGACTTGATGTTTTCTTATTATAGGCATAGACTTAACTACATTAATGTATGCACTACACAGCTGGTTGTACTATACCACATAAAATCCCATAGGCGATCATGTTAATGTTTGTGTTTAAAAACACTATATATCAACCATACTATGAACCATCAACTATGACCCATAAATGTTAGTACTACAACCCCTACCTCAAATTATTAACTGAAGAAAATGGTACCTTTCATGGCTCATTTTTGGTATAACCAGATGTTTTTACAACACCCCTAGTTTCACACAAAATTTGAGAACTTTTTTTTATAGGTACCCCATACGTTTCATGCACAAGGCTACTTGACACAGTGGTACTAGAAGAAATAAAATTTCATAAATTTTTTGCCCAGATAAAACTATTTTTTTTACAACCAACACACTCACATTTATTTCACCAATCACAGGACTTGTGGTGTTAACTTATAACTCAATAAAAAGTTTTGTGCATCTCAAACTTTGACCCAGCCAGAAGTTATTTGGTTTAGTACTACCAGCTAAGATCTGATAACAAACTGCTTAACAATGATATAAAGTTCTTATCGTGTTAATACCAACCTTTGCATCGTGGGTGAGATCCATGACTTCAATATGAGGGGAAAATGCTTGTGCTGTAAAACAAATTTATTTATTCATCACTGTAAATTGTTACATTAATGTGAGACACCACCTACATGCTAATAAAATTTCATCTTTAACCTCTTATATTCACTCCAGTATGGCTTGAAAAATAGAATTAACAGCACTGGATTAGATAGTCCAAATGGCATATGTATGTAATAGGAATACAACAAATAATCCTGTCTCTATTTAATTTCAACTGAAATATTTTGTCACTTGATAGGTTAAGGTTTGCAAAATATTTTAAAGCTAAAGTTTTTGTTTAACAACACCTCTAGAGCACATTGATGTATTTATCATCAGCTACTGGATGTCATTTGACAGGCCTCCGAAAATTGTGATAATGGTCGTTCCGTTCACGCGTTGCTCGCGTCAGTCTAATTTTGCGTAACCTATTGTGTGTTCACACAAAATTTCAAGCACCATTTACATGGATATAACTGGTTAAGAAAAAATTAAATGGGTTACATGGATTTATTTTAGCATAACCGATAAATGGACCACGCAGATTTTCAATTCTCAGAGGCCAGAAAGAAAGGTTTTATTTAATGACGCGCTCAACACATTTTATTTACGGTTATATGGCATCAGACATATGGTTAAGGACCACACAGATTTTGAGAGGAAACCCGCTTTCACCACTTCATGGGCTACTCTTTCCGATTAGCAGCAAGGGATGTTTTATTTGCACTTCCCACAGGCAGGATAGCAGAAACCATGGCCTTTGTTGAATCAGTTATGGATCACTGGTCGGTGCAAGTGGTTTACACCTACCCATTGAGCCTTGCGGAGCACTCGCTCAGGGTTTGGAGTCGGTATCTGGATTAAAAATCCCATGCCTCGACTGGGATCCGAACCCAGTACCTACCAGCCTGTTGACCGATGGCCTAACCACGACACCACCGAGGCCGGTCTCAGAGGCCAGATAATTATGACAAGTAATCTTAGATGAAACTTGCTACATTTCCCACTTAATAGTATGGAATCTTTTATATGTACATTCCAATGGACAGGACAGCACATACCACAGCCTTTGATATACCAGTCATGGTTGTAAAATATTTTAGGTGATTACTCTAGATAGGGGATCTTTCTCTTTTTTTCTGTCAAAGATAATCATCTCGTATTGAAAGTTTATAAACTCTTGGTTTGAAATGCCAGTCTTGTCACCAGACTTACAATATTTTCGTGAAACTTCAGGTTTTTTCTTGGTGCTTTGAGAGAAAAAGAAGATTTTCTCAGCAGAAGGATTTGCCCAGGATAAGACTCCCTTCTTGTCCACACAGCACAAAGACTAAAATAAAATAAGACAAAAACTAAATATTGCTACAGTTGCAATAATATCAAAGGCATAATAACATAACTGCCAACCTTTGGCAGGAAAAACTAGGAATCTTGAGGGGGTTGAGATAGGAAGGGGGAACCCCCTCCAATGTAGTTAGTATTTTAACATCTATTAATCACAAGTGTAAAATACTTTAAACAGTATATTATTTTATTAGTATTTACCAGTAGTCGCACTTGTTGTTTTACAACTACCAGTTGACAAAAATAGTCTACTGACCTATTTGGACATGCTAATGGTGCATATTCTACTTACAAGCAGAACCAACTAGTGTACAAAAATAGTCTACTGACCTACTTGGACATGCTAATGGTGCATATTCTAGTTACAAGCAGAACATGCGAAAAAACTGTGGTTGCGCTAAAAAGCAAACCGACTAGTGTACAAAAATGTGCACATCAAACTTAAATAGTCCACCGTAACACATGTATCGATATTGTCTGTTTGAAATTCATCAGCATTTCAAATAGCCATTTGGAACAACTCAACAGAGTATTAGTGCTTCCTTGACGAGTAATTGTCAAAGAAACCAAGGTATTCAAAATGCCTGATAGTGATTGATAATCGGTCTAAGACTTTGGAGGGAACAATTTAGGGTTTCCGGTTTTGTTTACAGTAGTCCCATCGACTTCTACCACTTCGTTTTCACAACTGGGGGGAAATTGGGGTGGGTTTTTTAAAGTAGTGAACAAACTTAACATTGGCTGTAGAAAAACAAAGCTAAATTTAATTTTTATTGTCCTTTTTGAAAAAAAGCAGATGAGTGAGCCTGTAAACCAACAAATAAAATTGGAGTCGTTTAACATTATGCCAGGCATTTTTTTCTTTAGAAAACAAACATGCAAATCTGCAAAAATAAAATGGGCGCTCCAGTATCTGTTGTGCTTAAAATCCCAGGAAACAAACTTACTGTGACACTCTCCAGCACATGCAGAATATTGCTGTGCTTGGTAACAACCTGCGCCCTCCCACACAGGATGTCCTTGAACCACGCGAGAATGTTCCTCCATGTCATGTCCACACGCGCCTCTTCCACGGAGATTGTGCTGTCACTGTCAAAACTGTTCTCCGATGCTTGCTACAACAACAAAAATAAAACGGAAATAAACTTTAACAAAACAGAATGGCAAACGAGTCAAAATTAGTGCAAGGGCCATAACTCTGTCACAAAAAAAGAAGCTAAATTACTATGAAAGTCAAATTTCATCTTTAACAGTCTATGATAAAGCTATACATAAAATTTCTACTCCTTATTGTGAGGTAATGCAGTGAAAAAAAGTTTTAAAAACATTCAAAAAAAGTTCAACAATCATAACTCTGTAAAAAAATTATAAATCGTTACGAAAGTCTAACTTGGTCTGTAACAGTACATAATAAGCTACACACAAAATTCTAGGCTAATATCTAGAGAAATTGTGAAAACTACTTTTTGTATCGCCTAAGTTCAAGGGCTATAACTCTGTGAAAAAACGGGTAAATCATTATGAAAGCCAAACGTTTTCTGTAAGAGTACAGGATAAAATTATATACAAAATTTCAGCTAAATATCTTGACACATTGTGGAAAAAACATCCAAAAAACTATATGTGTGACAGACGGACAGAGATGAAACCTATAGTCCCCTCCAGTTGGACTGGTAGAGGACTAATTAAATCGTGTAGACTTTATAATGAACAGAAATTAGAAAGATGCAATCAGAAGACCATGTATCTCTGTGTAAGGCAAACAAAATGAATGAATGGAGATATGGATTGACGGATCAACAAATGGATAAATGAATGTTTAACATACTTCAGTATGAACTGAAACATCAGCTACATAGTTTGACATTAATGAAGAAATCAAAGACATATCTATAGCAAACATACAAATGGAAATAATTCATACAACAGATTTCAGTATCTAAAGAATATATAGTTTTTAAGTGCAGTTCAGTGCTGGAATAAATAAAGAATGAATGAAATAACAAAATGAATTACCTTGAAATATCTAGCAATATTAAAAGCAGCAAATATTCTCGCCTGTCCATATGTGTTGAGAGAGAGCCACATGAATGGAAATATCAAGGAAATCAGTGGCAGAATACTATGCACCTACAAAGTTTTAATTTTGATTAATAATCCATACAGTTCAAAACAAACAGTTATAACAATCATATTGATACAAGTAAAATAATTTTCTGTAAATATTGTGTCAAGTGACCATAAATGTGTTGTCATGTTTCTTTAGAATGCTTAGGTGGCTAAAGACTTGCCTAATAATACAACAGCTGTTTTATTTCCGATAAATAGAGGATATTAAATAAACATCCATTTCATACCATGTGTATGTCCCAAGTGAAACAATTGTCAGTTGTTACGAGCTTTGCAAGGACAATAAATATTATTTCAAGACAGACATAAACTTGATGTGAAATGGTAGCGAGTGTAATATCCTATTTCAGGGCTTCTAGATTATGGCAGCCCCACTTCCATGGTTAGTGATATTCAATGTTGGGCTAGTAAATAACTAGTATTGCCATGCCCGACGGCTAGTGAATTGTTTTTGGTCAAAGGCTGCAGTTACGTCTATTTTGTAAATATGACTATTCTGCCCCCAACCCCAATGTTAGTGTTTTTAATCTCTATCTCCCTCTTTAGGTGACACATTCGATTATTACTACTATTTAGTAAATTTGTATTAACCTAAAGTAAAGACGGGCTAGTGAATTTTGAATCATGCTATTAACTTTTTTTTAAATCACTGATCCAATGGCTAGTGGATTTTATAAAAATTCTAGAAACCCTGCCTATTTATTACCCATTATTGATTTAAATTTATATCCTTGGGAAAAAAAGCATTGCTTAAGCATATTACACCTGATTCATCCACTACAAAATTTGTTCATTGACTGTGTATGGTGGTTCTGTGGTTTATACTTCAAAGAACGTCAAAATGTATTAATTAATAAATAACATATTTAAACATACCAACAGTACAATGATCATCTCTGCCCAGTGGCCGACGTGTTTGTCTAAATAAACAAATCTCAACGTATTTGTTAAAGTCATCACACCCTACAAAATAAAATATGGATATAATTACAAAACCTATGGTGGAAACCACAACAACAAAAATTGGCAAATGAAACATAAAATATACCAATAAAATACTGGCTAGAGTAACTTTGATTTTTATTAAAAACTGTGTAAAAAAGTCCTTAACATTACTTCTTATTAAGTCATACGGATCAGAAAAGAAAGTGAGAGATTTCAAATACTAAAGTCACTGGCCTTAGCTATTAAACCTGTCTACAATATTGTGAGCCTTTATAGCATGTTTACTATTAAGTTACACATTACTAACAACTGCTTGCAGGGCAAGCTCTGGGTGAGTAGAAAAATTCATCTATTTAAACTTAAAAATTGCAAAAACCCAGTTATTTTCTAATAAAATAACAATTATTATATAAAATTTATTCGCCAAATTAAAATAAAATTCACCAATTGTTTTTAAAATTCGCAATTGACGAATTTGGCAAGTGCCAGAGCTAGCCTTGTGACTTGGAAATTAGAGTTAGTGTTCTATGGTTAGGGTTAATTAAGGCATGTGTATATTTAGTATGTTGACAAAGTTTACCACAACAAGAGGAATTATTAGTCTCTCCAGCCAGACTCGTACTATCAAGTGTTTTTCATTTTCCAACATGGTCACTGTCCGGTGAAGATCATAGTCCAGGATGCATCTAAAAACAAAAGGTTTAGAAACCGTAATATAACTGTTTTATTTGGAAAAACACATTTCATATAAATCATGTGAGTCATCAATGCAATATGTTTATTTAATATTCTACATGACGCCAAAATTAACTTGAAGAATAAAAGAATACAAAGCAATAAGGATCGTGATAGGGTTAAAATCTGTTCTGTAAAGTCAATGGGCAGCTACATGTATCTCAGCTTCTGACATTTTAATCTGGAACCAAGAAAAAGGAAGGACGTGGTTTATTTAACGATGCACTTAACACATTTTATTTACGTTATATGGCATCACAACACACAAATATTGAGAGAAAATCTGTGGTTGCCACTTCATGGGCTACTCTTTTCAATTAGCAGCAAGGGATCTTTTATATGCAGCATCCCACAGACAGGATAGCACATACCACCATCTTAGGGGATCGATCCTAGAAGACCGACCGCGTTTCAAGAGAACGCTTTAACACTGGGCTACATCCCGCCCCCTAATATATCAAAGGCTGTGGCATGTACTATCCTGTCTGTGGGATGGTGCATATAAAAGATCCCTTGCTGCTAAGCAAAAAGAGTAGCCCATGAAGTGGCAACAGCAGGTTTTCTCTCCCAATATCTGCATGGTCCTTAACCATGTCTGATGCCATATAACCGTAAATAAAATGTGTTGAATGCGTCGTTAAATAAAACTTGTCTTTCTTTCTTTCTTATCCTTATGTTGGTATACTTGGCGCCAAGTTTTTAATTTGAACAGATGTACTATGCTTGGAATTGGAAAACAAAATCGGTTTGTGAAACTGATTATTAGAAAGCATATTAAAATATGTGCATTGTGAGTGACAATTGACAGGCTTCATCCGTAACTTTTTTCAGTGGCTACCAGGTTGTAAAATCTGTCAGTCCTCAGTAAAAATAGGTAGCCCATAATTTTAATAAATTAAAAAATAATTTTAATTAAACATTTTGTTTTAGGGTGTTTTTGATTTAAATCATGAGCAGTATACTGTGAAATATACATTTATGAAAACTACATTTATGGCAATTTACATTACTGAATGAATATTTAATGACACTCCAGCACGAAACACACAGCAGCTATCGGGTGTTAAATTAAACATGCAAAAAAACCTCTAGTAGGCCGGTGGACTGGTAGCCCTAGCGATAAATTGGTAGCCAAAACACACCGGGCTACTGCTAAGGTCGAGCCCTGAATTGATGCCACTTGCGCCCTGTTAACTTCAAACTTTAGGACCTAGCTACAACAAACAGATTGCTCTTTTCAAGAATAGTCCTACCTGATATTTTTAAGAAAAGGAGTTTCTAAGAGAAGAAATTTCTTCGCCTTGAGTGGAATTGTGGCTTTGGGTTCATTTGGGTTGTCCGAAAGACTCTCTATTTTGGGAGAATATATTTCCTCTTCCATCAACACCTGTTCCTGGGTTTCATCCAAATCCTAAAATACAAACCAAGGAGGCGAATGTGTAAACAAAACGAAGGAAATTAACACATACAACAGGAACAAGGCTACATACAGATCTGGACCACATTCAGCCAACAATTTCTAGTTAAACATTTGCAAACTATTTCGACTGGTTTCTGAAGTGATCATTCACCTTAATGTGTAGCTTAAAAACTAGTTTAGCAAGCATTAGCAACAAATAGCTGACAGAACTCACCCTAGGTGCCAATTATTTCAATAAACTGGTTTTAATAACTATTGGTATGATAAAGAATGAAAATTATCTTTCACAATTACAAAAGAAGAATTGTTTGATCTAATAATGCTCAACACAGTTTAATTACAGTTACAATATCTTTCTGCAATCTTTTTATCCAATCTCCTCTCTAATTATTCCATTTATTTATAAACACATACACCTACCTCCAAATCTCTACACTTTGCTGGCACTGTCTGACCTGGTCTGAGCAGGATTACATCCCCTTTTACGAGCAGAGCGACTGGTAAATTAATGAGCTTGCCATCACGCATTGTCCACTGTAGTGAGACGCATGGAGAAAGAGGCGAGTGAATGTTCAGGTAGTCATCTTGCTTCCACGACTCATTTTGAAGAGAATCTGAAAAAAACAATAATAATAGTTTAGAGTAATACAAAATAAATATATTAAATGCACATTGCCTGGCTCGGTCAAGTGCTCTGAAAAGAAGACACATCTATTACCAGAACTGCAGTATGCTGGACCCCTGAAGGGAAAAGAAAGAGTGGACGTCCGAAAACAACATGGTGCCAAACAGTGGAAATAGAGATGAAGGAGACAGGACACAGTTGGGGCACCATCAAGATATTGGCAAGGACCGACGTGGAGGAACTTCGTCGCTGCCCTAAATGCCACTAGGCGTGACAGGAAATGACAATGATGACATTACCTGGCTATTGTGCAACATAAAATAGTTCTGTTTATGTATCACAGCTTTTTTTTGGGGGGGGGAGGGCTGTTAAAAAGTGATAGAATTAATTATGAATTATGGATAGATCCCTGTCAGTGGGCCCACTGAAATATTTTTCATTCTGGTATATCAAAGGGTTTGGTATGTGCTATCTTGTCTGTGGGATAGTGCATATGAAAGATACCTTGCTACTAATGGAAAAATGTAGCAGATTTCCTCACTAAGACTACATGTATATGACAGAATTACCAAATGTTTGACGTCAATAGCCAATGATTACTAAATCAATGTGCTCTAGTGGTGTCATTTAACTAAACACACTTTAAGTTTTTAAACCTACTAATATGATTATTAAGCACACAGTATCAGCAACAAATTAAATTTATATTAAATATATACCAGTACAGTTAATCCATTGGATGAAACTACCAGTTACAACAGGCTGCTTTTTTATATTCCTGTGGGGCCAGGGTTTCTGCCAGAGGGTAAAACAGGTATGGCGCCATACCCAAATTTTTTGAAGATTTTATTTGTTTTTACACAATTATGATTTGTTTAACCCTAACCCTAAACCTAACCCATTTTCTTTTGGGGGGAGGCCCCCACACACCCCATCGACTGCGGTTGCATTCAGCATACGCATTGTAAATATTCAATTCCATAGTGCCATACCCCAAAATTTCTTTCTGGCAGAAACCCTGGGGGCGTATAAGACAGGTTTGTCAATGTCTTAGTAAATAAAAAAATAATAAAAAGGAATATAAAATTACAAAATGTTTCAACAAATAGCTTTTTCGACACTTAATCTAGATAATTAGAGAAACCCACTGCTACTACATAGGCTACTCATACCAAATAGCAGAAAGAGACCTTTTTTATGTACTTTCCCATAGATAGGGCAGTACATATAGCAGATATGTGGCACAGGCTGGGACCAAACCCAAACCTGATGTGTCCTGCAAAGCACTCTCTTCCACCAAGCTATACTTCCCCCTACCCCCCGATTTTTAATACAATTAATCTGCAATGTGCAAATATGTGTAATCATGCCTACCATATGACAGTCGACTATGTAAAAAATTAAAATCAAGAACTGAAGTACATGTATTAAATAAAGAAAGAATATACATGTATAGAGGATACTCCCCGAGTGTCTTGTGATATCATAATTTATCAGCATGAGTTAATAAAAGTATGAAATCTGAGATTTGCCGAGAGTTTTATACTTTTATCAACGAGTGCTGATAAATTATGATATCACAAGACACGAGGGGGGTATTCTTTTTATCATCCATTATCATTCGCGACAATTGTAAACAATGTCAGTAATGTGGGCTGAATGTCACTATATTTGGCAGCAGTAGACTAATTAACTAGCAGAACGACAGCGGCGTGACGTCACTAATGATAGGTTTAGCATTGAAACATACACAGTGACATAACAAAAAGAAGCGATATCTCCTTGCAGAATATCGCAGGAGATATTGTAAATTATAGTGCCAGCGATATCTCCTACAAAAGCCTTTAATGGATGATAAATCTAAATACCAAATATACCTGTAGGTAACTACATGTATGATAATAAATTACATTTTCCATTAACTCTTTTAAACAGGGCTCACCCCACACATCTTTAATAACTTGTTTCATGACTGTTATCAATTCCATATTCTCCATTCTGCTGTGCCACAGGTTTAGTGTAGAGTTGAAAATCATCACGGAAAGCAAGAAGGTTGCCTCAATTAACCACCATCCAGTATTTGGTCCCTCCCTGCAGATAAATCATATTACATTACATTAAAAACACGTGGCAAGCTCCACCGTTTATCAGCCATGATCAATCATTTATTTACAAAATGACTTTAGACGGCATTTCCTCGGTTTCTCTCCAATTCAACCAATCGGATATCAGCATTTCGATCATCTTAATTGTGAAGACATACCAAAAAGCTGTCTTAATAACAAGTCATGTGACCAAAATTACTTCGACACAATTGGCCAGACATCATCGCCAAGTGCTGTACGAATGACGTAAAAACAACTGGTGAGAACATGCAATGATGCTTGCCCCACCCATATCAAGCAATGCACCTATGAAATGCTGTCTAAATCGGTTAGAAGGCTTAAGATGTTTCTTCAGAAATAAGAATGGGCTCCACTTCGCTCCGTCCCTTTTGATTTCTGAAGAAACATCTTAATGCCTTCTAACCTATACAGAGCCAATGAAAAATATATGTAAAGGACTTAGTGAAATAAAGTAATAAGTATATCACACTACAAACATTAAGAAAAGACAGATAACATTTACTTCAATATTAATACTTACTTCAATATTTTATATTAATCACTTTACCAAAAATACATGTTACACCAGGGCTTAAACTTAATAATGGCACCTCTCATAGTTACGATATGAATTGCAGACTTTTGTCACTGGAGAAACATTATTGTCATCACATGAAGGGATAAATTATGGTTTTTATATCTGGTGCAAAATTTACTTGCCATACATTTGTAGGCGAGTATTTTAGCTCTAGCAAAAACATTTCAAAATTGACATAGGTAAAACATTCTTAAGTTCCAGCCCTGAAATAACAGTTATTATACTGACAGGGCTTCTAGATTATGGTATCCCTACTCCCATGGCTAGTGATTTCAGTGTTGGGCTAGTAAATAATTACTATAACTAGCCCGACGGCTAGTGGAAAAATCCCTTGTCAAATTCTGCATTTATATATTTTGTAAATTTTTTATATGAATATTTTGCCCCCTCTTTCTACCCCAATCTAAGGATTTTAAAGCTCAATCTCCCTCTTTAGGTGACATATCTGAGTATTACTATTAGTAAAATTGTATTTATTTAAAGTAGGGCTAGTACATTTTTAATCATGGCTAGTACATTTTTAAAATCACTGATCCCATGACTAGTCAATTTTTATAACATTCTAGAAGCCCTGGACTTAGTTAATCTCATAACACTTTTGTTACAAATTGAAAACACATGTACCTTGTATCACCAATGCAGAAATAAGCGATGAGCAGGCAAATTACAAGAATAACAATGATGGAGCACGTTGTCCAGTGGTACAGGGAGTGGATCACTGTGTGGTGAAATGATCGGAACACTTTCATCCAATCCCCTCTCTTCTTCGTCTCAAACCGGTCAATCTCCTGCACCAGTTCAGTGTACAGGGCATCAAGGGCCTCTTCTGTTTTGTATCCATGATTCTCAGAATGCTGATTAACATTCGCACCACTCTCCTGAAACAAACAAAGGCAAAACATTTTAATTATATATCATTTTACATACATGTAATTTAACTAGCTCTGATGGCCACAATATGAAGTTACAACCCTGTCCCTCTACCACACTTCCCAACCTCATATACACTGTACGACCAACTCCCATCTAAAATTACACATAACATTTTTGTAAACAATGGCTCTTAACCGAGGGGGGGGGGGGGGGGGGAGTCATGTGATCCCTCCTGATCCAAGGGAAAAAATAATGCAGAATATCCATATAGAAGCAGGCATTGAAATAAGCATTGTGTCTGGTAACCCATTTACAGGTTACCACAAAATATAGCCTGGTAACCTATAGGTTACCACATTGGTACGAGAAACGAAATCCAGATGTAAATCATCTAGCGGGCGCTGCTTAAATGCAGATTGCCGAAATTGCTTGCAATTGCACAAGTGCACACGAACATCGGTGCAATTTTGTATGAGTAAACGAAACGCGAAGTAAATTCATCTAGTGGACGCTGCTTAAACGCGGAATGACTATAATTGCTTGCAATTGCACAAGTGCGTGCGAACATCAAAGCAATTCCATACGAGAAAATGAAACGTGAAAGTCCTGATTCTTGAATGCATTGCCTGGTTTAAGTTCGGAAGTAAAACTACCGTTCGTTGTAATATTTGTCGAGAATGAAACACCCAGTAACCTGAACGACAGTTCTCAACTTATTTCGATGCCTGTAGAAGGGGCACATTTGTTACAAATTTCAATTGAATCTGAAACTGAAGTGTGTGGGACACTAGTTGATTTGAAATGGATCGACACTAAAAGGTTACAATGTCTGCAGTTTACTTCATGGGCTGGATCAAATAATGAAACCAAAAAGCATGATTTTAAAAATCCTTCTGATTCAAAGTCAATCCTCCCCATTTGAGATGCTGGTTAGGGGTCTGAATTAAACACACATCACTCCTTCCACTGACACCATGACATAATATTGGGGTTTTTTTCTTTGTATCAATGAATGAATGAATGCTTAACAATACCCCAGCACAAAAATACACATCCGACATTGGCTATAATAGTATCAGGTTATTTGTATCACTTAACAAATACTTGATATTTAAAAAAATCATATTTAACACTGTAAGAGTAAAGTAAATTTTGTTTTATTTAACGACGCCACTAGAGCACATTGATTTTTTATCTTATCATCGGCTATTGGACGTCAAACATATGGTCATTCTGACAGTTTTAGAGGAAACCCGCTCTCGCCACATAGGCTACTCTTTTACAACAGGCAGCAAGGGATCTTTTATTTGCACTTCTCAGAGGCAGATAGCACAAACTATGGCCTTTGTTGAACCAGTGATGGATCATTGGTCGGTGCAAGTGGTTTACACCTACCCATTGAGCCTTGCGGAGCACTCACTCAGGGTTTGGAGTCCGTATCTGGATTAAAAATTCCATGCCTCAACTGTGATCCAAACCCAGTACCTACCAGCCTATAGACCAATGGCCTAACCACGATGCCGAGAAAAACTGGTCATGCCTCACTGTAGTTCAAAAATAAAGAAATCGGAGCACGTTATATTGAGGTTAGTCTTGAATTTGTGAGGTGGGGGGGGGGGGGGAGATAAGAATCCATCAATTTCAATTTGGTGGAGGAGCTTCAACACACATTCACCACTGGCACGGTGTCATACGATGAGTATGTTATGTTTGGGGCGAGTTTACCCTCATCTTTCTTGAAATCATTGTGTGTATTGTCATGATGTAATCAATTAAATGCAATAACAACGTTAACATCACATCTAACATGCTTACCATTCGTGTAGCAAAAACACATAATACTACCGGTTTTCAAAAACAAAATATCATTAATTCTGCATGTTAACAAAAGTAACAACCGGTGTACAGTGTATTGGTTATTTGTTTTCTTGTAAATTCTACCTCTTATCTGAGAGGTCTGCTGCTGTGCCGTAGTGGAACGACTTGGTCCGAAACATAAAGTTTGTTTTGTTTAACGACACCACTAGATCACATTGATTTATTCATCATCAGCTATTGGATGTTAAACGTTTGGTAATTTTGGCATATAGTCTTACAGATGAAATACGCTACATTTTGCTTTTAGTAGCAAGGGATATTTTATATGCACCATCCCACAAGCAGGATAGCACATACCACATCCTTGAAATAGAGGGTATTAGAGCGGGAATCTTTGCCTACCGTTTGGTAGTCAGGAATTGCCAATAATATACATAGGTTGGTCTCTGACTGTAACGAGAGCGTACTTATGTCCAAATGTCCGTCTAGCTCTCTTACAGTCAGAGTACTCGGGCTAGAGCACCGGCTACTAATTTACTAATGCAGAATACAAATTTACACAAAGTTCAACAGTTTTAATAAACTCGTCTGTATATAGCTATCAACATCATTAAACAAAACATTCTCAGCAGCCTTTTTTACAACATTATCAATATACATGCATGTACATGCGGTCATTACTGATAGGTATTTATCTCCTGCAGACAGTCTAGCCAAACTACTATTTTTAGGACGGCATACAATTTACTACCCATTTATCAAAAAAAAAAATTATCAACGCTACAAAAAGGGTCAAAACAACAATAAAAGTAATTAAAATGTTGCAAAGTGCTAAAATATTTTGTTTATTATCAGTTTTAGCTATTTACTAATATAGTTTAACTCAGTCGAAACATCCAATAAGATGCCACGCTACATTTTGAATTTGACACCAAAAAAAATCATCAATGAATATTTTTTAATGTTCTTCACATTTTTGGATTTTTGGCATCACCAATCCTGCCGTCGTACCTTTATTCCTTGTCAGGCGCGGATCCATTGTTGGGTGCAGGAAATGCGCATTTCAAAGGTATTTCGACATTTTCCGTTAAGTTATGGAAATTGCCGGAAACTTTACCGTAAACACGTCAACATTTCTTTGAAGTGACGTGAACAATGCTTTGTCGTTTTAATATGTTTATTGATGTCAAAGCGATACAACGTACATTCGTCTGAATATAGTTTAATTGCAGAAATGTGCGAACGGAATTGCTTTTTGACATTTATAAACATATTTATTTATGTTTGTTTATATGTAACATATCTGCGCATGGATCTACTACTACATTATGATGACAGCTACTACTGTGCTGTTCTGATAACTTGAGTGAGTGTATCAATACAGCTAAGTGTTTGATTGATTGTTTTTCGGGATCATTGAAAAGTAAAGTAAAGTTTGTTTTGTTTAACGACACCACTAGATCACATTGATTTATTAATCATCGACTACAGGAGCCTATTTCACTAAACATCGTAAGGTACGTTTTGCACATAAACGTAAATCTACGATTCTTATTACTATTATAGTTCAACAAATATAGTTAGAAGAGCACATATTTCATTTTCTTTTGTCTTTAAAATACTCCAGCTTCCGTAATGATGTAATTTTCTGCGTGAAATTGATGCCAAACACGTACAAACGCACGGCCGGTATAACTGCTAGTAGCAGACGTAAACTTACGATGTTTAGTGAAATGGGGCCCTGGATGTCAAACATTTGGTAATTTTGACATATAGTCTTAGAGAGCAGGGGCGTAGCGTGAGCTGGACCTGGGGGGGGGGGGGGGGGGGGGGGTCGAATATGAACCAAGTGGACCTTTTCTATTTTGTTTTTGCACCACCAGAAACTCCATATACATGTATAAACCTGTATGTTTTAGTTCTGAAAGCGGACCATTTGTTTCAGCGGGGGGGGGGGGGGGGGGGGGGGGGGTGGGGGGTTGGGGTGGGGGAGTGGGGGGGGGGGGGGGGGGGGTTCGTTCGATGAGCCCACATACGGGGATCGATCCTAGACCAATCTCGCATCAAGCGAGCGCTATACCACTGGGCGACGTGCCGCCCCTCAGGATCATTGAAGTTGGAAGTGTAATGCATAGGCATTGGCGTAGCTTGTAGGGTCTCCACGACTAATCGAGTACTCGGGCACGGGTCGAGTCTAGCAAGATTCGAATCCGTTCACAGTGAACGGACTCGAGTACCCGTACAAGTGAGACAATGTAGAGCAGGAACTAATCAGCAATACAAGTTACACAATAATTATATGATCATGTGCTAGTTTCTCTCTGTAATCTGACCGTTCGAGGTGACGCATCACCATCTTTACAGATGTTGTGCTCACGAATGCTCGAGGACCTTTGTGTGATATCTCTGGAGTTCAATTTCAATTTCTATATTGACTTTACATCAGTACAGAATAATGATATATACATACAGGTAAACAGTGGTGATGTACATACATTGATATAATTATATTATACGAGCTGTGGAGAGTGCATAAAAAACCTATTAAATACAGCTATTTCTCAAACTTGCAGCAAGATATAAATATTTACCTAAATTGCGCATTTGTTTAATATTATGTACAGTAAGCAGCTGAATCAATTTAAAGACAGAAGGCTATTTCCAATAATATGGCTTAATAAGTGAAATTCTTAAATTGTTATATAATGGACAAACCAATATAAAATGATATTCATCTTCAATTTCATCAGCACATTTAAAAAATTTCTTTCTGATTTATCAATATTGTGATATCTGCCAGTTTCAATGGCTAGACTATGGGCTGATAGGCGGTATTTAGTAATATGTTTTCTAAAATGTACAGGAAGGTATTTACTAAGGTAGTATTGCAAACCATATATGTTACCATCAATGAAATATCTATAATAAAAACATTTTGGAGAGAGTTAAAGGCATACTGTCACAGATTTAAGGACCTTATTTCTCTAAAAACAAATGGATAATAAATCAAAATTACATTAATTGTTGGAAACCAAATCTAGCTATCACATCACCTTAACTGAACCATGATGGAGTGAATTCCATGTTAACCTTCTCAGCAATTTTACAAAATATCATTAATAAATGGAGTATGGTGGTTATGAAGATGGTTAAATAAAGTACATTTAGGAACAAATCAAATTATTTTTGTTCCGGTAATACTTTGTTAGACCATTAAATAGGTCAGTGGTCTGAGACAATATGCCTTTAACAAGTCTGCAAACATCGACGTCATGGCGGGCTTTTCATCTACTCATTATTGTCATTCCCTTCCTCATCATCCCTTCCTTCCTACCTACCCATCACAACTTCACTTGTAGTATAGCCCTAAAATTGCTGTATGGATAACTTGGAGGTAGACGGGGGGGGGGGGGGGGGGGACGACGCCGTGATAGGGTGCATATTTTGGAGCGGTAGGGCGTAGGCGGTTTTGACCGATAATAATGCCTGGTAGGAGCCCCCCCCCCCCCCCCCCCCGGCGCGCCTGCCCCGTGGAAATCCGGACCAGCTACCATGGGCTTCACCTGCCTGTTGGATCGCAAACTGGATTGGGCGCGAGGCCTCCCCCCTTGCTAACCCTTATCCTCCAGGGCTTAAATGATTGATTAATTAATTAATAAATACATTTAAATTTATATATTAATGTTTTATTTGTTTTCCTATAATGTGTTTTGGACTAGCCCGACTAAAAATGGCACTTACTAAAGTTAATTTTAACTCTATAATCATATATGATATATTATATTTAATGGTGCACATTAATTTAATAATATCACCCCCCCCCCCCCCCCCCCCCCCCCATTGTATTTAGGAAAGTGGTCATACCATTTAAATTATATTTTAATAAATTTCCCCCTTCATTTCCAACTGTCTCATTATCATCTATTAATAGTATCGGGTACTCTGAGCAGTAGAGTCCAATCTTTTGAACTCGTGGCGGCCCTTTTCATTTCATTAATTTCAACTTATTTTCGTGCTTATATTCAATTAAGGTTCAAGCACGCTGTGCTGGGCACACACCTCAGTTATCTGGGTCCAATTTCACAAAACATCGTAAGCCTAGTTTTGCACGTAAACGTAAATATACGACTAAACAACCATTCTTATTACTATTATAGTTCAACAAATATAGTTTGAAGAATACATATTTCATTTTCTTTTGTCCAGCTTCCGTAAAGATGTAATTTTCTGCGTGAAATTGATGCCAAACATCAAGCAAGAGCTTTACCACTGGGCTACGCCTCGCCCCAGGTTGTACTAAAGTACGAGGGAATAAGTTACCTTTAAACTAACAGTTTGTTTTGTATAGGTTTTTGTTTGTTTAACGACACCACTAAAGCACATTGATTTATTATTCATCTGCTATTGGATGTGAAACATTTGGTAGTTTTGACATATAGTCTTAGAGAGGAAACCCGCTACATTTTTTTCCATTAGTAGCAACGGATCTTTTATATGCGCCATCCAACAGACAGGATAGCACATATCACGGCCATTGATATACCATTCGTAGTGCACTGGCTGGAACGAGAAATAGCCCAATGGTCCCACCGATGGGGATTGATCCTAAACCGAGCCACTTTACTTTATTCCTAAGTCTAATTATCATCTAGTGTCGGGTACTCGAGTCCTGGTCGAGTTTGACCCTCGAGTACTCGAATCCAATATTCTGGACTCGTGGAGGCCCTAGCAGTTAGGATTTTATATTGGGGGACCATCCACATTTGGGTGATGGTGCACCGACACTGTTTACAAGTCATTTTATGGGGTGGCAGGCAAATGTATAAAAGATGGTTGGGGAATAGGTGGGAATGGGCTACGCCAGTGTCTGTAGGGGTTATGTCTCTAACATATTTGGGGAAACTTTAAAATACGCAAACAAATTATCATCGCACCCCTCCCTTGAAAAATGTTGCATCTGCTCATTCCTGTTATGACAATATTTTGATTTTTAAAAAAAATGCAATATTACTACCACCCTCTCTTCCCCATTCGCCATAATCCCAGCCCCGTTGTGACCCCTGCTGGAATTCACGTTGGATCCTCTACTGCATCCCATCCCTCTCCCGCTTTAGACCTTTTTGTAGAGAATTTTCACCGGATTTGTACAATCCAACTAGTGCTTCATTCTAGAAGGAAGGGAGTGGTTTATTTAACGACGCACTCAAAACCAGGCGTCGGACATAATGTGTCCGATGCCATATACTAGTAACCGTAAATAAAAATGTATTATGGTTAAGGACCACACAGATATTGAGAGAGGAAACCCGATGTCGCCACTTCATGGTCATTCTAGAAACTACACTGATATACACATAACCTTTACTCGTCTGTGCACCCAGTGTTCCCAAATATATTGAAGATATATATAGACCGACAGAAGTATTTCATCTGAATGTTCTCCCCCCCCCCCCCCCCCCCCCCCCCACACACTAGCCTACCCAACCCCCATCTCTTCTTCCAGACAATACCGGCTTTAATTACTTTGGACAGGAAATTACGGTATAGCATTCATCATAAAACCAATTAGTTGCCACGGGGAGTCTACATACGATGTGTAGTCACCTTTTTATCACCCTTGTGGACAAGAAGAAAGCAATTATTTTCGATCTAATATTATATTGGTTCGCGTCGTCTCATGGGTTTTCTGATTCGGGTTTTTACGTTGGTATTGAATTTAGAAATGCTCTTTTGCTGGGCCTTCTGTTATATAACTTAATAATGTTATAGATACGGGTTATTATAATTATTAGAGTTAGGTTTATCTCAAATGTCATTTATTAATGTAATAAATAATGATCGCAAAACCCAGCATTGGTTTAAAAAAAAAAGAAAAAGAAAAAAGAACACACACACACACACACCACCTCGGTGGATTCATTCAATAGATTGGGGGTTTCTCATTCCAACCAGTGTACCACAACTAGTCAAAATTCATGGTATATGCTTTCCCGTCTTGGTAAAGTGCATATAAAAGATCCCTTGCTGCTAATGGAAAAATATAGCAGGTTTTCTCTGATGACTATATTTCAGAAGTACAAAATGTTTGACATCCTATAGCCGACGATTAATTAATTAATGTGCTCTAGTGGTGTCGTTAAACAAAACAAACGTTTGGTTAAAAATAATAATAAAATAGCTTGATGATGCCGCTATAACAATGAAGACGATTGCTATACGGTTAAGGTAGCTGCAATCTGATTAAAATTAGCTCTATTTTTAATAGATTGAGGTAGTTGGAGCCACACACCTAGCTGAATGTTTGTTTACCTGACCCCAGATTCATACATAATGACAGGAATCAGAACCATGATGCCTCCAATAGCATTCACGACTGGAAAATATTCCGGGTGATGGATGATCATCCCACAACATTCTGAGCGTGGCTTGTCCTTGTTAAATACGTTTCGTTTGATTTGTTTCTTTCTTCGTTTCTTTTTTTTTTTCTTTTTTTTTTCTTTTTTTTTGGTGGGGGGGGGGAGGTTTAGGGGGATGGGGATTTTGTGGGGGGTTGGGGGCGGGACGTAGCTCAGTTGTAAAGCGCTCTCCTGATGCGCGATCGGTTTAGGATCAATCCCCATCGGTGGGACCATTTCTCGTTCCAGCCAGTGCACTACGAATGGTATATCAATGGCCGTGATATGTGCTATCCTGTCTGTTGGATGGTGCATATAAAAGATCCGTTGCTACTAATGGAAAAAAAAAATGTAGCGGGTTTCCTCTCTAAGACTATAAATCAAAACTACCAAATGTTTCACATCCAATAGCAGATGAATAATAAATCAATGTGCTTTAGTGGTGTCGTTAAACAAAAAAAAACCCTATACAAAACAAACTGTTAGTTTAAAGGTAACTTATTCTCTCGTACTTTAGTACAACCTGGGGCGAGGCGTAGCCCAGTCGTAAAGCTCTCGCTTGATGCGCGGTCGGTTTGGGATCGATCCCCGTCAGTGGGTCCATTGCGCTATTTCTCGCTCCAGCCAGTGCACCACAACTGGTACATCAAAGGCCGTGGTATGTACTATCCTGTCTATGGGATGGTGCATATAAAAGATCCCTTGCTGCTAATCGAAAAGAGTAGCCCATGAAGTGGCGACAGCGGGTTTCCTCTCTCAGTATCTGTGTGGTCCTTAACCATATGCCCGACGCCATATAACCGTAAATAAAATGTGTTGAGTGCGTCGTTAAATAAAACATTTCCTTCCTTCAGTACAACCTTGCTTTGGAATGCTATTGGGAAAGGTTTACAACAAACATTGATTTGCTACATCTATTTAAGTGAGACATTTTGTAAACTATTAATTAATTCATGACAGCCACCCATTAGCTGGACATTGCTACACAATCGACCCGACGAAAGGACAACTCGCAGGAATTAGAAGGTATTTAGAAAACGAGCATTCTGTAGGGTAAGGGTGAGGTAAAATGGAAACAAAAATTAAAAACAATTGTGTCCATTTTCCGTACGATTTGTATATATTATACAATTTGTGTGGGGGGGGGAGGGGGTTGGGGGAGAGGTTTTGGGGGGTATATGTATTTGTTTTTTGTTTGGGGTTGTTGTTGTTTGGATGTTTTTTTCTTCTTTTTTTTCTTTTTATGTTATTCTTGTTTTGGTTGTGTTTTGGGAGGGGGGTGGTATTCTGTATAGACTTAGGATTAGTCAGTGTGATGGCAGTGGCTTTGTTGGAGATCTTACTATCTAGACTACTTGTTCTAATAACCATATGTCAGACATGACGCAATTAATGTTGTTTCCTTGTTGTTGTTGCTGCTGGGGGGGGGGGGGGGGGGGGTCTGAGATTAGGGCCTCCACGAGTCAAAATATTGGACTCAGTACTCGAGGGTCAGACTAGATATTAATGAGACTAAGGAATAAAGTAAAATAGCATTATGCATCTTAATTCAAGCGCGGAACATGGATGCCAAATCATGCCATTGATACAATGGCCCATTATATTGCATTCCACGCTGTGACATTCGGCTTTTCTTTTCCCTCCATGTCTCCTATAGCCCTACAATGTAAGCGTCAGCAAGCATACTATGGCAAAATGACGTAAACAAATATAATTAAATGAGAGTGCTCTTCCTTGCACGGGTACTGGAGTCCTGTGAAAGGACTTAAATTCAGTCTTGGTAGACTCGGCCCGTGCCCGAGTACTCAAGTACTCGTGGAGACCTTATCTGCGATGTCGTTAAACATTATGTTTATAGTATGCTAATGTTTTAATCGACTGGTGCATTTCATTCCAATGCCTTTTTGTTCCGCTGATTTCTTTTTCCGCAAAAATCCATTTACAAACGTATATGGTAATAGAAAACTGAATATCGGTTACCTTATAAAGCTATATCTGATTGGTCTTTTTCTCCCAGATAATTTGCTTGCTAGTTCCCTCCGTATTGATAGTGCAACGAAACAAGTGTATTTGTACACATGGCAATGCGAAAAGCTTTTAGAGATTTCTGCAGATTGTATTTAGATTCGATTGCACCTCATTTCGCTCAACGTCCAGTCGTGGTAAACACGTAAAGATTTGCCTTGCAACACACAATTAAGACCTTGGGTATCCTGAATAACATTTAATTCCGCCACTGCTAAAAGCACTGTAAGGGCATAATGTTAAAACGCTTGGAATATAACAACCATATAATATAGAGGCGCGTGTGCAGCAATTTTAGAAGGGTGGGGTCTAGACTATGGCGAGCAAAGTTTATGGGGATGGTGGTCGAGTCATACTCTCCCGGAAAATCTATTGAATTTTTTTTTTTTATAACCGGCTTCGGTGGCGCAGTAGTTAAACCATATGACTACAGGCTGGTAGGTACAGGGTTCGCAACCCGGTACCGGCTCTAACCCAAAGCGAGTTCTTAAGGGCTCAATGGGTAGGTGTAAGGCCACTACATCCTCTTCTCTCTCACTAACCACTAACCAACTAGCAACTAACCCACTGTCCTGGACAAAACAACCCAGATAGCTGAGGTGTGTACCCAGGACAGTGTGCTTGAACCTTAATTGGATATAAGCACGAAAATAAGTCGAAATGAAATGGAAAAAATATTTGTTGAGCAGGGTGGGTGGTTACCTTTTGTTTGTGGATTTCAGAACAACAGACCTTAAAACAACATACCAGCTATGCAAATAATTGACATATATTATATTTCATTAAATAGTTTGTTGGGTTTTTTTTAAATATCTACGACAGAATCCAAAATATAAAACTTAGTATATATAGAAATGTTTTCTAATGAGACATTGGCAGAGAAATCATTTATGTTGGGCTTTGTACATATAAAATATCAATAAACTCCATTCGTTCTTGATCGCATTTGTTTTTACGTTCGCATTGTGAACATGCAGACGTATAATAATCAACAGGAATTTATTTTTCTCATGTAAAACCACAAATCAAGCACATAAAATGGTAAATGTTTGCTGTTTGCTGTTGCTGTTGCTGCTGACAATGGTGGTGATTATGATGAGGCTATTGCAGTACACAGATTATCTACCGTCTGTTATCCCTTCAGTATACACAATTTACTGTGTTTTATTTATACAAAAGAACAAATATTTAAATACACTGTATACACCCGAATTGCTTGCCAGTGCCACAAAGAGAACCAATAAATACTGGTTGGGTATTGTAGATGACAGAATAGTGAATAGCAAATCCATGACTGTCACCTCATTAAAATCTGTTTGGCTAGCAGTTCTGCGCACGAATTAACCATTTTCGACTGGCTGCGTAAGTGTAATGCCTTTCTGCCGGTTGACTTAAAGATTTGACCAAACAGTATGATCATTTGTCACTGTATAGTAAACAGAAAAACAGGGTGAGACGTAGCCCCGTGGTAAAGCGCTCGCTTGATACGCGGTCGTGGTATGTGCTATCCTGTCTATGGGGTGATGCATATAAGAGACCCCTTGCTGCTAAATGAAGTGGCGACAGCGGGTTTCCTCCCTGAATATCTTTGTGGTCCCTAACCATATGTTTGACGCCATAAATCGTAAATACAATGTGTTGAGTGCGTCGTTAAATAAAATATTTCCTTCCTTAAACAGAAAAACAATAAACAATAGTTCGTGGTTTTATATTTAAAAATTTCAGTAAATTAATATCTATGTCCTTGTACGTCTGTGCGTGCGTGCGAGTGTTTTTTGTATGTGAATATGTGTGTACATGTGAATGTGTTTATGGGTGTGTGTCTGTGAGAATGAGTCCGAGCGTGTTTGTGTGTGTCGATTTTGTTGGTGGTGATGATTGTGTTTCGTTCGACAGTGTGTTGGCTTGTTGACAGTGTGTTGGTGTATCCATAGTGTGTTGGCTTGTTGAAAGTGTGTTGGTGTGTCTATAGTTTGTTGACAATGTGTTGGTCTGTCTATAGTGTGTTGGCTTGTTGAAAGTGTGCTGGTGTGTCTATAGTTGTCAGTGTGTTGGTCTGTCTATAGTGTGTTGGCTTGTTGAAAGCGTGCTGGTGTGTCTATAGTTTGTTGACAGTGTGTTGGTCTGTCTATAGTGTGTTGGCTTGTTGAAAATGTGTTGGTGTGTCTGTCTATAGTTTGTTGACAGTGTGTTGGTCTGTCTATAGTGTGTTGGCTTGTTGAAAGTGTGCTGGTGTCTATAGTTTGTTGACAGTGTGTTGGTCTGTCTATAGTGCGTTGGCTTGCTGAAAGTGTGCTGGTGTGTCTATAGTTTGTTGACAGTGTGTTGGTCTGTCTATAGTGCGTTGGCTTCTTGAAAGTGTGCTGGTGTGTCTATAGTTTGTTAACAGTGTGTTGGTCTGTCTATAGTGCGTTGGCTTGCTGAAAGTGTGCTGGTGTGTCTATAGTTTGTTGACAGTGTGTTGGTCTGTCTATAGTGTGTTGGCTTGTTGAAAGTGTGCTGGTGTGTCTATAGTTTGTTGACAGTGTGTTGGTCTGTCTATAGTGTGTTGGCTTATTGAAAGTGTGTTGGTGTGTCTGTCTATAGTTTGTTGACAGTGTGTTGGTCTGTCTATAGTGTGTTGGCTTGTTGAAAGTGTGCTGGTGTGTCTATAGTTTGTTGACAGTGTGTTGGTCTGTCTATAGTGCGTTGGCTTGCTGAAAGCGTGCTGGTGTGTCTATAGTTTGTTGACAGTGTGTTGGTATTTCTATAGTGTGTTGCCTTGCTGAAAGTGTGCTGGTGTGTTTATAGTTTGTTGACAGTGTGTTGGTCTGTCTATAGTGTGTTGGCTTGTTGAAAGTGTGCTGGTGTGTCTATAGTTTGTTGACAGTGTGTTGGTCTGTCTATAGTATGTTGGCTTGTTGAAAGTGTGCTGGTGTGTCTGTCTATAGTTTGTTGACAGTGTGTTGGTCTGTCTATAGTGTGTTGGCTTGTTGAAAGTGTGCTGGTGTGTCTGTCTATAGTTTGTTGACAGTGTGTTGGTCTGTCTATAGTATGTTGGCTTGTTGAAAGTGTGCTGGTGTGTATAGTTTGTTGACAGTGTGTTGGTCTGTCTATAGTGTGTTGGCTTGTTGAAAGTGTGCTGGTGTGTCTATAGTTGTCAGTGTGTTGGTCTGTCTATAGTGTGTTGGCTTGTTGAAAGCGTGCTGGTGTGTCTATAGTTTGTTGACAGTGTGTTAGTCTGTCTATAGTGTGTTGGCTTGTTGAAAGTGTGCTGGTGTGTCTATAGTTTGTTGACAGTGTGTTGGTCTGTCTATAGTGTGTTGGCTTGTGGAAAATGTGATGATGTGTCTGTCTATAGTTTGTTGACAGTGTGTTGGTCTGTCTATAGTGTGTTGGCTTGTTGAAAGTGTGTTGGTGTGTCTGTCTATAGTTTGTTGACAGTGTGTTGGTCTGTCTATAGTGTGTTGGCTTGTTGAAAGTGTGCTGGTGTGTCTATAGTTTGTTGACAGTGTGTTGGTCTGTCTATAGTGCGTTGGCTTGCTGAAAGCGTGCTGGTGTGTCTATAGTTTGTTGACAGTGTGTTGGTATTTCTATAGTGCGTTGGCTTGCTGAAAGTGTGCTGGTGTGTCTATAGTTTGTTGACAGTGTGTTGGTCTGTCTATAGTGTGTTGGCTTGTTGAAAGTGTGTTGGTGTGTCTGTCTATAGTTTGTTGACAGTGTGTTGGTCTGTCTATAGTGTGTTGGCTTGTTGAAAGTGTGCTGGTGTGTCTATAGTTTGTTGACAGTGTGTTGGTCTGTCTATAGTGCGTTGGCTTGCTGAAAGCGTGCTGGTGTGTCTATAGTTTGTTGACAGTGTGTTGGTATTTCTATAGTGCGTTGGCTTGCTGAAAGTGTGCTGGTGTGTCTATAGTTTGTTGACAGTGTGTTGGTCTGTCTATAGTGCGTTGGCTTGCTGAAAGCGTGCTGGTGTGTCTATAGTTTGTTGACAGTGTGTTGGTCTGTCTATAGTGTGTTGGCTTGTTGAAAGTGTGCTGGTGTGTCTATAGTTTGTTGACAGTGCGTTGGTCTGTCTATAGTGTGTTGGCTTGTTGAAAGTGTGCTGGTGTGTCTATAGTTGACAGTGTGTTGGTCTGTCTATAGTGTGTTGGCTTGTTGAAAGTGTGCTGGTGTGTATAGTTTGTTGACAGTGTGTTGGTCTGTCTATAGTGTGTTGGCTTGTTGAAAGTGTGCTGGTGTGTCTATAGTTGTCAGTGTGTTGGTCTGTCTATAGTGTGTTGGCTTGTTGAAAGCGTGCTGGTGTGTCTATAGTTTGTTGACAGTGTGTTGGTCTGTCTATAGTGTGTTGGCTTGTTGAAAATGTGTTGGTGTGTCTGTCTATAGTTTGTTGACAGTGTGTTGGTCTGTCTATAGTGTGTTGGCTTGCTGAAAGTGTGCTGGTGTGTCTATAGTTTGTTAACAGTGTGTTGGTCTGTCTATAGTGCGTTGGCTTGTTGAAAGTGTGCTGGTGTGTCTATAGTTTGTTGACAGTGTGTTGGTCTGTCTATAGTGCGTTGGCTTGTTGAAAGTGTGCTGGTGTGTCTATAGTTTGTTGACAGTGTGTTGGTCTGTCTATAGTGTGTTGGCTTGTTGAAAGTGTGCTAGTGTGTCTATAGTTTGTTGATAGTTTGTTGGTCTGTCTATAGTGCGTTGGCTTGTTGAAAGTATGCTGGTGTGTCTATAGTTTGCTGACAGTGTGTTGGTCTGTCTATAGTGCGTTGGCTTGCTCAAAGTGTGCTGGTGTGTCTATAGTTTGTTGACAGTGTGTTGGTCTGTCTATAGTGCGTTGGCTTGTTGAAAGCGTGCTGGTGTGTCTATAGTTTGTTGACAGTGTGTTGGTCTGTCTATAGTGTGTTGGCTTGTTGAAAGTGTGCTGGTGTGTCTATAATTTGTTGACAGTGTGTTGGTCTGTCTATAGTGTGTTGGCTTGTTGAAAGTGTGCTGGTGTGTCTATAGTTTGTTGACAGTGTGTTGGCTTGTTGAAAGTGTGTTGGTGTGTCTATAGTTTGTTGACAGTGTGTTGGTCTGTCTATAGTGTGTTGGCTTGTTGAAAGTGTGCTAGTGTGTCTATAGTTTGTTGACAGTGTGTTTGTCTGTCGATAGTGTGTTGGCTTGTTGAAAGTGTGTTGATGTGTATTTAGTGTGTTGACTTGTTCAAAGTGTGTTGGTGTGTCGAAAGTATGTTTATAGCGTGTTTAGTGTGTTGACATGTTAAAAGTGTATTGGCGTGTCGACAGTATGTTGACAATGTATTGGTGTGTCTGTAGTGTATTGGGTTGTTGAAAGTGTGTTGGTGTGTTGGCAGTGTGTTGACAATGTATTGGTGTGTCTATAGTGTGTTGGCTTGTTGAAAGTGGTGGTGTGGCGACAGTGTGTTGGTGTGTATATAGTGCGTGTGTGTGTGTGTGTGTGTGTATAGTGTGTTGGCTTGTTGAAAGTGTGTTGGTGTGTCGGTGTGTCGGTATTGTGTTGGCAGTGTGTTGGTGTGTCTATAGTGTGTTTCCTTGTTGAAAGTGTATTGGTGCGACGACAGTATGTTGACAGTTTGTTGGTGTGTTGACAGTGTTGGCGAGTTGAAAGTGTATTGACAGTGTGTTGGTGTGTTGACAGTGTTGGCGTGTTGAAAGTGTATTGACAATGTGTTGGTGTGTCTACAGTGTGTTGGCTTGTTGAAGTTTAAATGTTGACAGTGTGTTGGTGTGTCTATTATGTGTTGCCTTGTTGAAAGTGTGTTTGTGTGCCGATAGTATTTTAATGGTTTGTATGTCTATAGTGTATTGAACTGTTGAAAATGTATTGGCGTGTCGACTGGTGTGTATATAGTGTGTTGGTTTCCTGAACATGAGTTGGTTTGTCGTCGTTGACAGTGTGTTGGTGTGCCTATAGTGTGTTGGCTTGTTGAAATGTGTTGCTATACAGTGTGTTGGTGTGTGTGTGTGTGCGTGCGTGCGTGCGTGTGAGTGTGTGTGTGTGTGTGTTATGTGTTGGCTTATAAAAAGGTGTGTTGGTGTGTCGACGGTATCTCGAGAGTGTGTTGGCTTTTTGAAGTTTATTGGTGACAGTGTGTTTAAGAGTTGATAGCATGTTGGTATACTGACAGTGTGTTGGTATATCTATAGTATGTTGCCATGTTGAAAGTGTATTCGTTTGTCGACAGTGTGTTTGTGGTTTGACAGTATGCTGGCGTGTTTAAAGTGTATTCAGTGTGTTGGCGTGTCGTAGTTATGTTGGCTTGTTGGATGTGTATTGGTGTGCCCGTAGTATGTTGACAGTGTGCTAATGTGTCGACAGTATGTTAACATTATGCTGGTGTATCTATAGTGTGTTTTCTTGTTTGAAGTGTGGTGGTGTGTCGACAGTGTGTTGATGTGTCTTTAGGTTGTTGGCTTGTTGAAAGTTTACTGGCTTGTTGAAAGTGTTGGCTTGTTGTCACGGAGCTTCCATCGCCGTTACCGGAAACTGCTCCACCACTCAGTGCCCCGACAACAGAATCAGAAACCCGTAACGGGTGTAACAATATTTCTCCAAATATCCTAACCTATACATATAGATTTCCCTGTATCGGGTAGTTTTCTTCCCGAGCGGTTTGGCTCTAGGGACATTCAGGGAACAGGATATATACATATATATCTTGTTCCCTGAATGTCCCTAGAGCCTAGCCACTATATATACTATTAACCAAACCAACGTTAAAGTCACTACAAAGACAACAAGACAAGTTTAGTTTCAAATATGTATTATAGAATACCAGGTAAGAGTTACAGCACTCACATGGCCTTTTACAACCGGTGTCACCCCACCTCTAGGCTGATCACAACACGTAAACTAATTCATTTGGTAATTAGGAATATAGTTACCCCTCACAGTTAAAATAGTAACCAACCTTAGAATAATTAATTATTATCCTTATTATCCCCTCCATCCAATATTCAAAGGACCTACAAGTCATGTGACTAGGATTGCCAGTTATAGATGTATACCTATTCGTAACTTCTGGGTAAAAGACGCCCACAGTTCACTTTAGTCGTTCTGACTAGATTACCAGCTGTCTTTCCCACACCTCTTATATTCAAATAACCTACAGTTTACCAAGTCATGGGACTAGGATTACCAGTTATCGATATTATAAACCTCTATCTATTTTGGGGGGTAAGCGATGCTTACAGTTAATTTAGTCCGTCTGACTTAGATTACCAGTTGTCCTTCCCACACTAAGCATAACAAGAATATACATAATTATACTACTTGAATGCCACAACAAAATATCTTTCAGTTACCACAGAGCAGTTTGTTACTTTGTTTCTAGTGTGTTGAATTGTTGAAAGTGTATTGGTGTATCGACAGTTGTTGACAATTTGTTGGTGCATCTATATTGGGTTAGCTTGTTGAAAGTATGTTGGTCTGTTGGCAGTATGTTGGCAATGTGTTGGTGCGTCTCGGGTGCTTTGGCTTGTTAAATGGTTGTTGGTGTAGCGACATTATGTTCAACGTGTGTTGGTGTGTCGACGGGTTTTGGTGTGTCGACTGTGAGTTGGTGTATCAACAGTGTGCTATGGTACAATGGTTTGAAACGAAAACTAGCAAACCAATCAATATAAACATATGTACTGTTTTACTTGGTAATCCCAATGAAAGTCTGCTACTGAATGAT
This sequence comes from Gigantopelta aegis, assembly GCF_016097555.1. Taxonomy (NCBI): domain Eukaryota; kingdom Metazoa; phylum Mollusca; class Gastropoda; order Neomphalida; family Peltospiridae; genus Gigantopelta; species Gigantopelta aegis. The sequence continues at coordinate 63,486,542 of NC_054706.1, forward strand.
TTACTTGTAATAATTAAACGACATATATACCACTGCAAATTTGCTAAAATGAAGCCAAATTATGATGAAGTTGTTACTAGAATAAAATTTTACAGAAATATCGAAAAATATATTTACTCCAAAAATGAAGACCACTTCACAGATAAATGGGGGATTTTACAATTATAATACCGATCATTAATTTTGTGGGTGGTTTTTTGTTGTTTTTTGTTTGATATCTTTTTTGGTAGGTTGTTTTTGTTGGGGGTTTTTTTGTTGGTTTTTTGCTATTACAAAACTAGAACACAAATATAGACCCTAGAAAACCTTCCTGTTTTTTATGTTATAACTATTTACTTCTGTCTAAAGTGTCTATCCTCCATGAATTTTTACTTGCTTCATTGTAATTTATAAAGGGTTGCATTGCATGCATAAAGGGTTGTAGAAAATAATGTGTATTAAAAATGTTACCAATTATACTCAAGCCACGTGAGTATAAAGCAAATGTAAATGTGGCAATTATTTTTCATGGAATAAACTCTTTAAAAAAAACAACAAAAAAAACAACAACAACAAACAACAACAGTGTGTTGGTGTGTAGATAAAAGTGTTTTGGTGTATCAGCAGTGTTTGATGTATTGACCGTGTGTTGGTGTGTCAACAGTGTGTTGGTGTGTGGACAGTGTCTTGACCCGTTAAAAGTGTTTTGATGTATCAACAGTGTTTGATGTATTGACCGTGTGTTGGTGTGTCAACAGTGTATTGGTGTGTAGACAGTGTGTTGACCCGTTAAAAATGTTTTGGTGTATCAACAGTGTTTGATGTATTGACCGTGTGTTGGTGTGTCAACAGTGTGTTGGTGTGTAGACAGTGTGTTGACTCGTTAAAAGTGTTTTGGTGTATCAACAGTGTTTGATTTATTGACCGTGTGTTGGTGTGTCAATAGTGTAGACAGTGTGTTGACCCGTTAAAAGTGTTTTGGTGTACCAACAGTGTTTGATGTATTGACCGTGTGTTGGTGTGTTAACAGTGTGTTGGTGTGTAGACAGTGTGTTGACCCATTAAAAGTGTTTTGGAGTACCAACAGTGTTTGATGTATTGACCGTGTGTTGGTATGCCGACTGTGTTGATGTGTTGGGGTTTTTTTTAATCCTTTTCCTCTCGTATTTTTTTACATTTAACTTTAAAGGAGTTTTATTATCGGGATTTGCTTATGTTACATGTCCAAATGTTTTTATTTATCTTCAAGGTTATCTAAATAGCTAGAAATCAGGTAACGTATTTGTATTGGGTTCATTCTACATTACTTTGAAATAGACAGATGTTGGTCGCTCAATATGTTGATAGCAATTTCCAGAGCTGTTACCCAGTGTTGATTTTTCTTACCAGTAAATGAGCGTCATTATTGTGGGTGCCTGGTGGGGGATCCAGCGCAAACTAACGAAAGAATACATACTGACAAAATCAGACCGAACAATTTTGCCGTGTCGTGTACTGTCCACGCATATTAATCCTCATTGATTAATTATGTAATGTTATGCAAATGTTTATATTCAACTGATGTTTAACCAATCTCTTATGGTTTTTCAGTAATGTTGCTATTTGTGCTGTTGTTGCTGCTGATAATGACGATGATGATGATGGCGGTAGTGGTGGTGATGATGATGGTGGTGGTGATGGTGGTGGTGGTGATGAAGGTGGTGATGATGATGATATGATGATGGTGGTGGTGGTTTTGGTGATGGTGGTGGTGATGATGATTATGGTGGTAGTGATGGTGATGATGATGATGATGGTGATGGTAGTGGTGGTGATGATGATGATGATGGGGGTGGCTGTGGTGGTGATGGTCGTGGTGGTGATGATGATGGTGGTCGTGATGGTGGTGATGATGATGCTGGTGGTGAGGGGGTGGCTGTGGTGGTGGTGGTAATGATGATGATGATGCCGACGACGATGATGATGATGATATCGATGATGATGAAGTTAGTGTTGAGTATATATAATTTCAAAACAGAAAGCTTATAAAATATTGGTAAATGCAAGCAATACAAATGTGTTACTGATACAGTAGGACACATAAATATTTAAACAGCAACGTATATAACTGGATTACTTGTCGGTGACACAAACAGAGCAAATAAATCTTAATTGAGTATTATCGATGACATGGTAGCGACAGACTAATCGATAGCTCTCACCTTATTAACCTGTCTGGCTAGGAATCTCATACGCAAATTAACAATTTTTCACGGTTACTAAACATCATTTTGTAACTTAACATATGTACACACCGAGTTGGACTAAGCTAAAATCGATCAGTGTTATTGCGATGGCGTATTTTGTTGATCTTTATTCAATATTGAGCATGTAAAATATAGGTGCAGGGTTTTACTTTAGTCGAATTCGACTTCAACAGCTGCCCGGATTGTTTTGGCTATCGAAATCTAGGTTGGGCTACTTATACCATATTCGGGTTTATTCCAATATTACGTAACGCTCAAAGGAGTGGGTGTAGGTTCAAACGTTATGTGACGTCACAGGGGGTAGGTGGGTGTGTACTGAACAGCGTTATGTAATGCATTTGTTTTTTTAAACTTAAATGTGTTGAAATGCATACCAACACCTTCCCAGATCGTAAAACGTTGGGTTGTTTTCGGGGGGGGGGGGGGGGGGGGGGGGGGGGGGGGGGGGGGGGGGGGGGGGGGGGGGGGGGGGGGGGGGGGGGGGGGGGGGGGGGGTGGGGGGGGGGGGGGGGGGGGGGGGGGGGGGGGTATTTCATTTCAACTTAATTTCGTGCTTATATCCAATTAAGGTTCAAGCACGCTATCCAGGATAGTAGGTTAGTTGTTAGTGATTAGTGGTTAGTGAGAGAGAAGAGGGTGTAGTGATCTTACACATACCCATTAAGTTGTTAAAACTCACTTTGGGTGGGAGCAGGTACCGGGCTGCGAACACAGTACCTACCAGCCTTATGTCCGAGGCCGATGGTGGTGTGCTGCCTAAAAAGTCAGCGTGCGGGACGCTTTTGTTTACTGCACGTGCGTAGGACGGTGCCAAAAAGCACGCGCACAAACACACACACACACACACAGAGATATATATATATAGATAGATAGAGATATAGATAGATATATATACTCTTCAAAAGAAGAAACGCAAAACCACATTGTCGTAACATTTGGAGAATTGATTTAATTATTGAATGGTGAGTCCGATAATTACCAAATGTTGCAGGATTGTTCACAATTCACTCTAGTCCATTGTGAGTAAGTGATAGGACACACCACCAAGGTCAAGGTCATCTGGAGTCAATACCGGGTGTGGCCTCCGCGTGTGTTGACAACTGCCTGGCACCGCCTCCCATTGAAGCAACCAGAGTACGGATGACGTCCCGGGGGATGGTGGCCCACTCGGCCTGCAAGGCTGCTGCCAGCTCGGGCAGGGTCTGGGGCTGTGGTTGTCGCTGTCGGAGGCGTCGGTCCAACTCGTCCCATAGATGCTCAATTGGGTTCAAATCCGGTGATATCGATGGCCAAGGAAGGACATTAATGTTGTTGTTCTGTAGGAAAGCCGTTGTGAGACGTGCTGTGTGAGGCCTGGCGTTGTCATGTTGGAACACTGCGTTGGCGTTGGCCATAACTGGAACGATGTGTGGCCGGAGGATCTGGTCAATGTAGCCCTGTGCATTCAGGTTGCCCTGCACGTGGACCAGGTCAGTTCTGCCAGTGTGTGAGATGGCTGCCCACACCATGACACTACCCCCGCCGAATCTGTCCACTTCCTGCACGCAGTTTGCCGCATAACGTTCACCACGACGCCTATATACGCGACATCTTCCATCATGACGTCGGAGCAGAAATCGGGACTCGTCAGTGAACCACACCTGTCTCCATCGCAGTTGAGGCCATTGTCGATGAATCTGGCACCACTGCAGTCGGAGTCGACGGTCTTGTGGTGTTAAGATGACACCTCGAACTGGACGTCTGGCACGAATTCCTACCTCACGTAGGCGGTTCCGTACGGTCTGGTCGGATATCCTGCGCAAACCTGGTATTGCTGCGGCTGTGGAGGTGGCAGTAGTAAATCGTTCCCGAAGGTGGCATACCCGGATGTAGCGGTCCTGCCCGGGGGTAGTGACCCGTGGTCGACCGGATCTAGGGAGGTCACGTGTTGATCCATGTTGCTGGTAACGGTCCCACAGTCTGGAGATGGTGCTTGGGGACACATGGAATGCCCTGGCAACGGCCGTTCTGGATTCGCCTGCGTCTAGTCGGCCGATGGCATTGTTTCTCTGCGGTTCACTGAGACGTGGCATGTCCTGGATTGTCAACTGTCGGCCAGATACAGAGGCCAGGCAAGCGAACACCCTGCACTTTTATACTGTCGGTGTTCATGTTGCACGTGCAGACAACGCACGTGCAGTGGTGACATGGTTTGCACGTGGCTGCGTTTTTACGAATATTCACATTTTGAAACTTTATTTTACAGTAGCTGCGTTTTATCGAATGTAACCGTGGGAATGTGTTTGGGACATGCAATGACCTTATATTCACAAAGCATGAACCGGTAGGAAACATAAAATCGGAGTTATAACCCATTTGTACCCTTTTGCGTTTCTTTTTTTGAAGAGTATATATAAACATCCTTCCTACGCCAATGTGTAACTGTTCTCTGTAATGTGACAATGTATTACAAAAAGGCGGAAAACATAAATAAAGTAAAGTAAAGTTTGTTTTATTTAACGACGCCGCTAGAGCACATTGATTTTTTATCTTATCATCGGCTATTGGACGTCAAACATATGGTCATTCTGACACTGTTTTAGAGGAAACCCGCTGTCGCCACATAGGCTACTCTTTTTACGACAGGCAGCAAGGGATCTTTTATTTGCGCTTCCCACAGGCAGGATAGCACAAACCATGGCCTTTGTTGAACCAGTTATGGATCACTGGTCGGTGCAAGTGGTTTACACCTACCCATTGAGCCTTGCGGAGCACTCACTCAGGGTTTGGAGTCGGTATCTGGATTAAAAATCCCATGCCTCGACTGGGATCCGAACCCAGTACCTACCAGCCGGTAGACCGATGGCCTGCCACGACGCCACCGAGGCCGGTAAAAAAAAAACCCATAAATAAAGGCACTTGAAAATATACGTTGATAATGAAAACTCCGGAGATTATTTCTTTCAAAAATCAAAAACTAACAAACAGAAAAACAACAAACAAACAAACATTTAAGCAGTTATGTTTCTATTTTGCATTAACAATTTTTTTTTCAAGATGGAGCAGGGTGAGTGCACCTTTAATCGACGAACTTGGATGCACTTGTGACTCGTGCCATCAACTAAATACGATTATCTCTTGTTACGTGAACATCTGGTACTGTCTGTTTTGACAGTAATTTATAATTATGAACGAAAATCTATATTTTTGCACATTTACCAAAGCATTACCAGATATTGGAAGCGATCTAGATAGCGCAGTCGTTAAAGCACACAACCACCATTTGTCATGTTGATATAGTCTGGTTCAGAAAATAGTTTCCTGTAGCAGCCCAAAATGTCCCAATAGGAAACTATTACTGACTTTCCGACAGGTGGCGTTCGTGCACTATACACAATTCTGGTTTCTAAATTTATATTGTCGTAACGCACCACTCGGTATATCCACTCTATTATCCCCGGCCTAATTATGAGCACGTATGTAATTGAAACGTAGAACGCCTAAAAATTAAAATAAATAATTAAAATCTATGAAAATCCGCAATCTAATTAAAATTAGCTCCACTATTACATGTGGATCTAATAGCAGCCCGTTGGAGCTCATGTCCAGTGGACATCTCATTCGACCAATCAAAACCTTACTTGCAAAATCATGCCAGTGATTTGAAAAGAATTTGAAAACATTCGGGATTATGCCGAGGGTATACGAAATCATTCGGGTGAATTACGAAGTATGCCGGAAACTAATTTCAATATAAAATTTTATATAAAATTCGTTTCAAGACGAAAAAAAACCGTGATGGTATAGCCATCAAATCTGTTTATACTAGTATACAATCCAGAGTTTATTACTGCACTTTTCCCCCTGTTTTTTCAGTGTTGAAATAGACCAACAAGTTCGCCTATTGCATAAATAGTCTCACCCGATATTTTTAGAATTTGTATGCTCCCGAATAACGCTATAAAAGGTGAAGTGTAATTGGTCGATATTTAAATTGTTATTTATAGATGAAATGTCACTTGGATATGGCAGTCCACGCAATGCTGTTAGATCTACTGGTAGACCAGTGGAGCTACTTTTAATCAGATTGTGAAAATCCGCAGTTGGTGGTAACAAATATTTTCAATAATGTAAGAAAAACCCCAAAAGAAAATAAGAGTTCAGTCAACTCGTGAGGTTTTCCCAACCATGTAAGCTACTCCCTACCGTTCTCACAACTTTCTATCAAATATCCACCATGCCAAAACCATTAAATGTTTGTATATTTGACTGATTAGGATAGCTTGGGCAGTTGAGACATTTTGGGCTACTCCAGTTTATCAATTAATAATAATAATAATAATAATAATAATAATATAATAATAATAATAAATCTTTCCTTGATTATTACAGGGAGGCTGACATACTATTTAAATCACCAGTAGGTTTGAAGTTACATCTTATCATATGTTTGGTACTGATAACAACTTGGCAAGTGATATACAACAAAATGAGACGGTGCTCTGGCATAAGGGTGGGGTTTTTTGTGTGTTTTTTGTAAGGTAGTTGTCAGTGGTATTCCCTAAAACTAGCAGTCGCGTAGCTCTCTTAATACTTTTTATATTTTTCACAGAATATATGCTGATATAAAAAAAATTGTATTTACTTACATAATGACAACGAGTGATTAATAATGGTATGCAACTTTAAGCCATTGGCATTCTCGTGAGGATGGGCGCCCGCGAAAACATTGACTGGTACCATATCATGTTCTATCAATATCACATCCATTTAACGTTCAGCGCACAAACCAGTCTAACGAGCGAACGCCCCCCCCCCCCCCCCCCCCAACATATCTCATGTTTAAATGAAGTTGAGTTCTTATCGCAAAGCCGATTCAAATCCATAGCTCATTGTAGTTGTGTTAGGCAACTACACCAGACCTTACAATGGATTTTTTTTTATTGAAGTGATTAATTGTTCCCCTTAGTTTGATTATAGGAAGCCATTTAAGATAGTACTGTACTGAACATTGATAATTCTGTAGTGCGTTTTTTTTTAATTCACATGCTAATAGGAACAAAAAATTACTTTCGTTGAACTAGTCTCAGGGGAGTGATAGAGAACCGGAATGATAGCTTCCCCTTAAACGGCGAAGACTGCAATACTGGGGGTTTTCTCACCAAATATTAATCTGTGCCTAAGCTCTTAGTAAAAACAGCTATGTTATTGGATTCAGTGCCGATATGTATTGGGTTCGTGTCCACCTAGAGCCAATAATTGTTTTTGGGTTTTTTAATCTAATGCATTTTCCAAGCTAGAGTGAGTGTACAGCTAGGCTAAGTGGACATGTTTGTAACCACATACATTGAGTTTCTGCCAACATCATGGGTGCGACTATAGAAATGGCTTTTGAGAAAAAGTGTAAATGTTTGTTTTGTTTAACAACATCACAAGACAGTACACACCACGGCTTTTGATAAAGCAGCCATGGGGCACAAGTTGGGACGGGAAAAACCTAATCAAACAGCGAGTCCACCAAGTGGGTTCGAACCTATATCAAAGCACCCCAGACAGGCTCCCAACCGATTGAGCTTGATCCCGCCTCATATGGAGGAGGGGGCGGGACGTAGCCCAGTGGTAAAGCGCTCATCGATGCGTGGTCGGTCTGGGATCGATCCCCGTCGGTGGGCCCATTGGGCTATATCTCGTTCCAGCCAGTATTCCACAACTGGTACATCAAAGGCCGTGGTATGTACCACCCTGTCTGTGGGATGATGCATAGAAAAGAACCCTTGCTGCTAATCGAAAACAATAGCCCATGAAGTGGCGACAGCGGGTTTCTCTCTCAACATCTGTGTGGTCCTTAACCATATGTCTGACGCCATATAACCGTAAATAAAATGTGTTGAGTGCGTCGTTAAATAAAACATTTCTTTCATATGGAGGATGAAAACCTAGCAGGGACTGGAGGTTTAGTGTACCCCTGGACTCTGCTGATACTAAGATAGCTCAATTGACAGGAAATGTGAAGCCACGGCCCTGTCCAGAAGGACCATATCAAAACAGAACAGATAAGCTGAGACTTCACTATTCATCTCATTTTCCATAATTATATACATGTTAGTGATGTCAACAATTTTTTTTTTTTTTTTAATTCTGTTTTATATGTTTGTGGCAGTTTAAATAAAAATTAAATTACGAAAACTAAAAATAGCATTTCACAATATAAAAAGGTCGAAATAAAAAGAGATAACCTAATGGTTTTTTTGTTGCATACATGCCCTTTTAAGCTGCCCATCAATGTTCATTTGTAAGAAATTCCATACTTTTTGAAGAGCTTACTGTCATCCGTTTTGCTAGGTATTTTGTTTTCGAGGATTTTGTTGATTATTATTTATTTATTTATTTTTTTTTTTTTTTTTTTTTGGGGGGGGGGGGTTCTAACGTTACATATGATACAGAGTCGATCACTCGGATACTGTCATCCCTTTTGTTAGCGGGTTTTTTCGTGCTCTTTTTTTTTCTAACGTTACATATGACACAGAGTCAATCACTCTATTGTTTTTAGTGTATGTCATTATCATTGAGCAGATTTTACACGATAGTGTATTAAGCCTGAGGGAAAAGTGTCTAACAATCGATTTAGTACCAGTGGTAATCAGCGAGACACACGTTATGTATGTGAACTTTCTATATTTTGTAATCTAATACTTTCAAATCCTCTGGCTGATATTCTGTGTATTTCTGCTATTTATTAGTATGTATTTACTGTATTTATGTACATTTATGTACACCCACCATCTTGTTACAATTATATTTACTGCTGTATGTATATATATATCCTCATATGCCGTAGACTACGGCCTGAGTGTAAATAAAGTTCAGTTCAGTTCAGACCGACGTGAAACCCTTGACGGCACTGCACTGGTCGACAGCACTGCACTGGTCGCACATCCTCCACGCCTACAGCACTTACTCAGTCTTCAGTTATAAAGATGGCACAGATCTGGCTTTGTAATCGTGAAACCGGCATCGGTGGCGCAGTGGTTAAGCCATCTGACTACAGGCTGGTAGGTATAGGATTTGGAAGGAAGGAAATGTTTTATTTAACGACGCACTCAACACATTTTAATTACGGTTATATGGCGTGAGACATATGGTTAAGGACCACACAGATATAGAGAGGAAATCCGCTATCGCCACATCATAGGCTACTCTTTTCGATTAGCAGCAAGGGATCTTTTATATACACCATCCCACAGACAGGATAGTACATACCACGGCCTTTGTTACACCTGTTGTGGAGCACTGGCTGGAATGAGAAATAGCCCAATGGGTACACCGACGGGGATCGATCCCAGACCGACCACGCATCGATGAGCGCTTTACCACTGGGCTACGTCCCGCCCCCTCCTCCATATGAGGCGGGATCAAGCTCAGTCGGTTGGGAGCCTGTCTGGGGTGCTTTGATATAGGTTCGAACCCACTTGGTGGACTCGCTGTTTGATTAGGTTTTTCCCGTCCCAACTTGTGCCCCATGGCTGCTTTATCAAAAGCCGTGGTGTGTACTGTCTTGTGATGTTGTTAAACAAAACAAACATTTACACTTTTTCTCAAAAGCCATTTCTATAGTCGTATAAGTCGTGAGAGCAGAAAGTTGGCCAACTTTGTCCTGGCAGTTGGTAGTCTGAGACTAGCATGATGGATAGTTATTTCGACACTTGGTCTTAAAGGTAAACCAGGATACTTGCTACTGTCACTATCCTCGACAAACAGTAGCAAGAGGTCTTTTTTTTTTATATGCACGTTTACAAAATCAGAACAACGTCTGCGCTGTGGTGTCTAACGGGTAGTTATTTTAACATTTGGTCGTAAAGGCGCAGACCCTAGTTTAAACCCGTAAAAAGTTTAGTTAATCTACAAACCTGTAACACATTTAGATAAAATTACAACAGAGTGAAACAAGAATCTCTGACGTTGACACGGTAAAATACCTATAAAACAGATGGACTCGACTCCATAACCGTTTCTTTTCAGACGCACGTGCGGTTTTTTTAAAATATGAAACATGCATTTTGTGACATTAAAAACACCTTGGTTGACCAGAAACACTTCGGATGTGTTGAAAAGGATAATCTAAACAATAAAATGTTAGTAATGACTGATTTCAATTTTCAAAAAACGGCTCTAATAGTGAAAAATATGCCTTTGTGTTTAAAAACTAGGGTCTGTCGCTTTAAGGGTTAGAGAAGATACTCACTGTTTCCCCTTACTATATTTTTCCAAATTGCAGCAAGCCAGGGATCTCTTATATGCAATTTTCTCTCACCCTCAGGTATATGGAACAGAGCTATCCCATGAAAGAAAGCCATGTAAGAAATGTCTTTCTTGCCCACTGGACAGGTTATCCAGCTTTTGCACGGTGCTAGAAAAATCTGTCTGACCCTAGCCTAGGGCTAGATAAATCTAGATAGACGTCATAACGCTAGATAGACGACATAACGCTAGATAGACGTCATAAAGCTAGATTAACGTCATAACTCATGGTTTTCAAAATTCTGTTTGCCATTTCACGTTGTATTATAGTTTTAAAAATATTAAAACAAATTAATATTTTCAACTTTATATTTATTGGTAAGATGAACATTACATATTTATGTCGTTGCATAAGATGGACTATATTTTTCCGCGTATGATTAAATGAGTTGGCAGGTGAAATGTATACGAATCGTTCTACAATAAACAGACCGTAGCTTACAAAATTAATGTTTTGTTACTGTAATTAAATGGGCAAGAAAAAGAATCAATCACCGTTGTGAGGTATAGATAAGGCAATTCCAACCCTCGGGACAAAATGTTTTTGTCCCTCGGGTTGGAATAGCCGTATCTATACCTCACAATGGTGATAGATTCTATTATTCCATGACGTCAGCCCATGCGGAATAAATCGGTCTTGCATGTGACTTCTATTGTTTGAGCTGATATTAACATTGGGTGACGTCACGTAAAATAACGCAAGAAATGTTTTTTTATATTTCATAAAAACAAGGAAACCTACTGTCATAATGAAATTATACTTTCATTTTCGGTTTATACTTTTAGTATAAAACATTTTTGGGTACGATCTTTTCAATGGTTATGATTATTTTATTGTAAGATAAAAAAAATAAAAAAATGTAGGTTTTTCACGTTTTCCCAAAATGCTTGTTATTCATCTACTGGATGGGAGAATATAAGACTCCATCATATGCGATCATGTGGGATAGAAAAAGTACATCCGAGGTGGTGAAAATTTCGACCTGGGACGAGGCTTGCCGAGTCCCATGGTCGACATTTTCACCACCGAGGGTGTACTTTTTCTATCCCACATGACCGCATATGGTGGAGTCTTTTTCTCTCATTCATTCGGTAAATAAACCATTATTTTACACGAACAGACAAAGATGGCTGAACAAGTAACTTTTTTATTTGACCATTTTGTCATAAATAAACTACACTATCGTATTTGCCGTGTTTGTTTCATGTGTTAAATAAAAGTTAACACTACAAATTAACAAGATAGTTTTAATAACTAAGGTTTTAATAACAAAATATTAATTTAAAATTGTGTCGAATGACCTCACGTCACCGCCGTACATTAATAAGATAAAGATAAGATAAAAGATAAAAACTTTATTGCATATAAACATTCCACATACGGAACTGGATGCAAAACATATGCATAAACAAGAAACAAACAAAATGACTAAATAAGGACTAATTATGGGCAATACATGTATAATCGTATTAATATGACGTCATATATTACCAACGACGTAATGTTAAACGCAAGCGCGTGATATCCCATGTAAGATAGAAATTTCTTACATGGCTTTCTTTCATGGTATAGCTCTGTTCCATATACCTGAGGATGAGAGAAAAACTAATCGGCCATTATGTATCCATGTGGGATAGGGCTATTCCACCCTCGGGTACATAATATGATGTCAGGGACTCGGCAAGCCTCGTCCCTGACAACAAATTATATATGTACCCTCGGGTGGAATAGCTCTGTCCTACATGGACACATATGAAAGATTCTTTTATTCTACAACCAAGATAGTGGAAAAGAAAGGAAACTAGTATCTGTTTAATGACACTTCGGCACATTTTTTAAAAACCACTGGGCTTTAGTATCTATCTAGTGGTTATATCAACACTTGGTCTGGATAGTAAGAAAAGAAACCTGACACCGTCACATCAGGGCCGTAGCTAGGATTTTTTGTTTGGGGGGGGGGGGGGGCAACTGAGTAGTTAATAGTCTAAAACTCCTTAAACAGTCAAGAAGATAATTTTCTTTAAGTTTCTATAATGCTTTCCGGATTTTTTCTGAGAGGGCAACTGCCCCCGCCCCCCCCCCCCCCCCCAAAACAGGACAATGTAACCCATTGTCTTTGTCTCAGTATTTTTATTAGAGATTTAGTTTTTTGCCAAAATGTTCGTATTGCGATATATTGCGATCTACGTACCACAATATACTGCGAAAACCAATTATCAGTTATTACTAATTTATAAAGTGCTCTAATTTCAGGTACATTTTTTATAACTTAATAAAATGATACATCAGTCAATCACGATTCGTTCCGAATAAGTGATGCTATTGTTTGTTTTCTTAAACTGGTAGTTTTTGTTTGAAAATATAATGCGTGTGCAATATACCGATACGCTAAAAAAAAATATAAAAAAAATACCGCGCATCTCTAATTTGTATGCATGTACCGGCCTCGGTGGTGTCGTGGTTAAGCCATTTGACATACGGCTGGTAGGTACTGCGTTCGTAGCCCGATACCGGATCCCACCCAGAGCGAGTTTTAACGATTCAATGGGTAGGCGTAAGACCACTACACCCTCTTAACTCTCACTAACTACTAACAACTAACCACTAACCTTCTGTCCTGCTTGAACCTAACTTGGATATAAGCACGAAAATAAGTTGAAATGAATTAATGAATATATGCATGCTACACTAGTCACGGCCAATCATTCTGTCTTGGTGGGTATCTGCTATGAAAGAATATATGTAGTTAAGTTTAATTAAGACCTTGGTCTCTTGTTACCTATCTTTCAGTTCTCTCATTACAGTCTGAATTAAACTATTTACTGTTGAATGTCTAGGATGCACACAAAGTGCTGAGATTAGTAGCAAGCGGCATGCGACACATGGGAATATAATTAGCTTGGCAGGCCAACGCATTTTGGATTTGTTCAGAATACCTACAAGGAATTAAACTATACTGTTAACTGACACATCAGACATGGAAATGTCATTGTACTTCTCTGACCTTGGTCCGTGCATTTTGTTTTGTCAATCTTCGACATCGGTTGAAAACAACTCCGTTGTACATTAATATATATTATACGATTGTTCTTTTATAGTAACTACCCTGACTTTAAAGCACTAGCAAGACTTCGGTTTGTTCCCCCAACAAAATAAACACTGCTTTTTCTTGTTTCTTAAAACACTATTGTACCGTAACATGTTTTAAATATAAAGCTTTATACGGATAAATACATTTGGAATTAATTACATATGAACAAATTATTTCAATTGTTGTTTCGGAAGGAAGGAAATGTTTTATTTAATGACGCACTCAACACATTTTATTTACAGTTATATGGCGTCGGACATATGAGGGAGGAAACCCGCTGTCGCCATTTCATGGGCTCCTCTTTTCGATTAGCAGCAAGGGATCTTTTATGTGCACCATCCCAAAGACATAATAGCACATACTACGGCCTTTGATGTACCAGTCGTGGTGCACTGGCTGGAACGAGAAATAGCCCAATGGCCTTTAGAAGAAATAATAAATTCGTTTGTTCGAAATTATTTTGATTTTAGACAAAAATCGATATTGAGATACTACAAAACATTACAATGTCGAGAAATGCATTGGTTATAGATGTATGCATATTGAATGCAAGGAAATATGTCAATTGTAATTTTAATAATGCAAAATTATTTTATTTGCTACAAATTCAGGATAGTCGCTTTAATAAAAAAACATTCGAGGAAATATAATATCATTTATTTAGTAATTTATATGATTCAATTTATCTTTACTTAAAACATTTGACGAAGTATAATTATAAAATTATTGACCGTCATTGAGGGCAATATCAGGTTTTATGGACTGAAAACATTTATATTGACCGAGGCCAATTGATTTATTCAGTAATTAATGCCGATTATGAAAATACTAATTTCAAAATTGAAAGTCAGATGAATTTGTTTTAAATATGTTTTGAACCCCCCAAAAATTAGTGTTTAATGCAAAAGAATTGTTATCAATACCTCTGACATGAAGTGTTGCTAGTCACATGAGGCTGTCATATACAAAGTTCTGGATTCATTGGTAACGTTAGTGGAGACTTTCAAGAACAAATGGCCGGGTACATATACTTTATGACTGGGCTTTTCCCCCTTCCCAGTCTGTTCCCTACGACTGGAACATCAAATACCGTAGCATGTGCTGTCCTGTTTGCAAGAAAGTGCACATAAAAAAGGAAATGTTTTATTTAACGACACACTTAACACATTGTATTTACGGTTATATGGCTTCGGACATATGGTTAAGGACCACACAGATATTGAGAGAGGACATCCGCTATTGTCACTTCATGGGCTACTCTTTTCGATTAGCAGCAAGGGATCTTTTATATGTACCATCGCACAGACAGGATAGTACATACCACGGCCTTTGTTACACCAGTTGTGAAACACTGGCTGGAACGAGAAATCCAAATGTTCGACATCCAGTAGCAACAGATTAGTTTATCAATATGTTCTAGTGTTGTCGTTAAACAAAACAAACTTTAATATGTAATAAAACTTTAAGGGGACTGTAATATTTAACAACTGATTTTTTTTGAGTGGACAGATTAATGTTTTTTCACTACCACAACGAAAACCTTTAAAGCTGTTCTCTTTTCATCAAAAGTTCAGCAACTTTCTGGCACAGGTACCCCAAAATGTCAAAATCAGCTCTGCTGTATTCCTCAATATTGATACTATTGGAGTCTACCATTGGTGTACGGGTCTTATTCGTACCGTGTATGCCGTGTCTTGAATCCTCAAAAAATAATTCCATACATACATACATACATACATACATACATACAATATATAGATATTCATACATCAATACATACTAGCCAGTGCCAGGTCTGCCCACTGTTGCATGCATGTAAGCGGGATCGACCGCGTAACTTGTAGACCCCATGCATATTATAGTTGAGTTAAAGAGCATCCTGTTTTTATGGATGCCTCAATAGCTCTAAAGGTATCGTGGCAAGTCTGCAAAGTTTTGGGCGATTCGATGCCATAGGTTCGAGTCCCAGCAACGGCACGGGACAATTTGTTAGGTCAGAAAGGATTTAATTATCCCCTGCGCCAGTACGTTAATGTCTATGTATGTAACAGTTAATCTCGACATACATACAATATATAGATATTCATACATCAATACATACATATAAAATGTATCCATTTTCACAGGGCCGGATCCAGGAAATATTTAGTGTGATAAGGGGAATATTACACATGGACCAACTCGTGTAAAGGGTAACCCAATGAAACCTTCTTTAAAAAAAAAAAAAAAAAACTAATTTGAATATATTTGGGTGGACAGGTCCCAGGTCTCCCCCCCCCCCCCCCCCCCCCGGATCCGCCTCTGTTTTACATACATGAGGAGCCGATTCCCACCCCATCTACCAGACCCACAAGCTTCCAATAATGTCTACTAGTTATATGAAATTCACTTAATTCACTTCATATTCATTCATATTTGATGTCACATATATCATTGGCCGATATGGAAACGTTCTATGGTGTTATCGATCTGGGAGAGTCAAACCTATAAGCATGACTGAGTGAACAGTACAACCGGACCAATGAGATGTGTTGTAACTGGTGCCAGGTGGAAGCCATCAGACGTCTGTCTTCTAAACACGCGGGAAAACGTTTCTACCAGCAGGCGGTGTCCATCAGACATGATGGATTCTAACACTGACCAAAGCATCCTGCTTCTCTGTAGAAGCACCAAGTGGAAGCTAATCTCGGTTGTCAGGTATAAAAGCTTTTCATTTTGTTGTTTATCGCAGAAAACATAGTAATTCAAGTATATAAAATAGTTTGATGTTCTTTATCGCAGAAAACATAGTGATTCAGGTATATAAAAGCTTTTGGTTGTTGTTTATCGCAGTAAATATAGAATTCAGGAAGTTATCAATATTTTTATTGGAAATAGTTGATGATAACTAATTTTTGTTGTAAGGTATTAAAGCTTCACTTTGCTGTTGTTTATCTTAGAAAACCGTGATCCAGTATATAAAAGCTTTTGATTTTGTTTATCGCAGAAAGCATATTCACTCAGGAAGTTATTAACTTTTATTAGACATTTTTCATAATAGCATTAGTTAATTCCTGTGGTTAGGTATTAAACTTTGATTTTGTTGTTTATCTTAGAAAGAAAGAAAGAAAGAAATGTTTTATTTAACGACGCACTCAACACATTTTATTTACGGTTATATGGCGTCAGAGATATGGTTAAGGACCACACAGATATTGAGAGAGGAAACCCGCTGTCGCCACTTCATGGGCTACTATTTTCGATTAGCAGCAAGGGATCTTTTATATGCACCATCCCACAGACAGGATAGCACATACCACGGCCTTTGATATACCAGTCGTGGTGCACTGGCTGTTGCAAGAAATAGGATATGGCCGTCAGAGACAGATGAGTTGCACGAAGATAGTAAATGTCGGCAACATTCTCCTGACATAACGTTACGGAGTGTTTGCTTATGTTGAACGCGCCAAATCCCGTCGGTCCTATATTAAAGATTTTCCTTCTTTGTTTTTTTACATCGAAAATCAAGGTCGTATCTAGTTGGGGAGGGAACCCTAGCTTTTGATTTTGTTGTTTATCGTGAAAAGCAATATTGATTCAAGAAGTTATTAATAAATTTTATAAGACATTTTTCATGATAGCATTAGCTAATTCCTGTGTCAGGGGACAATAGTTCAAAATTTTAGGTAACCGGAAATCAAGTTCACGTAAGTTTTACTTAGGTAACCGCTTGTTCGGTTACGTGAATATAGTTCTCGTAACCGATTAGTTATGCCTACCTACTCCTAAAACACTTGAACTATGGTTCTGTGTTACATTAGTGATTCAAATGTATTTAAAACAAACTAATTTTCACTTTCATGACTGATATATGGTACTTTTAATTTTAGAATGTAATCGTTCACCACGTAACCGATTGGCGGTTCTCGTTATTTTAAAGTTGCGTAACCGACATGCGAACAGAACAACGGTTCTCGTGAAATATTGTGCCCTGTTACATTTGACATGCATTAAACCTTGATTTTGTTGTTTATCTTAGAAAATACAGTGATTCAGGTATAAAAGCGTTTGAAGGTGTTGTTCATCGTAGAAAACACAGTGATTCGGGTATAAAAGCGTTTGATGGTGTTGTTCATCATAGAAAACACAGTGATTCGGGTATAAAAGCGTTTGATGGTGTTGTTCATCGTAGAAAACAGTGATTCGGGTGTAAAAGCGTTTGATGGTGTTGTTCATCGTAGAAAACAAAGTGATTCAGGTATAAAAGATTTTGATGGTGTTGTTCATCGTAGAAAACACAGTGATTCAGGTATAAAAGCGTTTGATGGTGTTGTTCATCTTAGAAAACAGTGATTCGGGTGTAAAAGCGTTTGATGGTGTTGTTCACCGTAGAAAACAAAGTGATTCAGGTATAAAAGCGTTTGATGGTGTTGTTAATCTTAGAAAACACAAGGATTCGGGTGTAAAAGCGTTTGATGATGTTGTTCATCTTAGAAAACACAGTGATTCGGGTGTAAAAGCGTTTGATGATGTTGTTCATCTTAGAAAACACAAGGATTCGGGTGTAAAAGCGTTTGATGGTGTTGTTCATCTTAGAAAACACAAGGATTCGGGTGTAAAAGCGTTTGATGGTGTTGTTCATCTTAGAAAACACAAGGATTTGGGTGTAAAAGCGTTTGATGGTGTTGTTCATCTTAAAAAACACAGTGATTCGGGTGTAAAAGCGTTTGATGGTGTTGTTCATCTTAGAAAACACAGTGATTCGGGTGTAAAAGCGTTTGATGATGTTGTTCATCGTAGAAAACAGTGATTCGGGTGTAAAAGCGTTTGATGGTGTTGTTCATCTTAGAAAACAAAGTGATTCAGGTATAAAAGCGTTTGATGGTGTTGTTCATCGTAGAAAACAAAGTGATTCAGGTATAAAAGCGTTTGATGGTGTTGTTCATCTTAGAAAACACAAGGATTCGGGTGTAAAAGCGTTTGATGGTGTTGTTCATCGTAGAAAACAAAGTGATTCAGGTATAAAAGCGTTTGATGGTGTTGTTCATCTTAGAAAACACAAGGATTCGGGTGTAAAAGCGTTTGATGGTGTTGTTCATCGTAGAAAACAAAGTGATTCAGGTATAAAAGCGTTTGATGGTGTTGTTCATCTTAGAAAACAAAGTGATTCAGGTATAAAAGCGTTTGATGGTGTTGTTCATCGTAGAAAACAAAGTGATTCAGGTATAAAAGCGTTTGATGGTGTTGTTCATCTTAGAAAACAAAGTGATTCAGGTATAAAAGCGTTTGATGGTGTTGTTCATCGTAGAAAACAAAGTGATTCAGGTATAAAAGCGTTTGATGGTGTTGTTCATCGTAGAAAACAAAGTGATTCAGGTATAAAAGCGTTTGATGGTGTTGTTCATCTTAGAAAACAAAGTGATTCAGGTATAAAGCGTTTGATGGTGTTGTTCATCGTAGAAAACAAAGTGATTCAGGTATAAAAGCGTTTGATGGTGTTGTTCATCGTAGAAAACACAGTGATTCAGGTATAAAAGCGTTTGATGGTGTTGTTCATCTTAGAAAACAAAGTGATTCAGGTATAAAAGCGTTTGATGGTGTTGTTCATCTTAGAAAACACAAGGATTCAGGTATAAAAGCGTTTGATGGTGTTGTTCATCTTAGAAAACACAGTGATTCAGGTATAAAAGCGTTTGATGGTGTTGTTCATCGTAGAAAACAAAGTGATTCAGGTATAAAAGCGTTTGATGGTGTTGTTCATCGTAGAAAACAAAGTGATTCAGGTATAAAAGCGTTTGATGGTGTTGTTCATCGTAGAAAACACAAGGATTCGGGTGTAAAAGCGTTTGATGGTGTTGTTCATCGTAGAAAACACAGTGATTCAGGTATAAAAGCGTTTGATGGTGTTGTTCATCTTAGAAAACACAAGGATTCGGGTGTAAAAGCGTTTGATGGTGTTGTTCATCGTAGAAAACAAAGTGATTCAGGTATAAAAGCGTTTGATGGTGTTGTTCATCTTAGAAAACACAAGGATTCGGGTGTAAAAGCGTTTGATGGTGTTGTTCATCGTAGAAAACACAGTGATTCAGGTATAAAAGCGTTTGATGGTGTTGTTCATCTTAGAAAACAAAGTGATTCAGGTATAAAAGCGTTTGATGGTGTTGTTCATCGTAGAAAACAGAGTGATTCAGGTATAAAAGCGTGTGATGGTGTTGTTCATCTTAGAAAACAAAGTGATTCAGGTATAAAAGCGTTTGATGGTGTTGTTCATCTTAGAAAACAAAGTGATTCAGGTATAAAAGCGTTTGATGGTGTTGTTCATCTTAGAAAACACAAGGATTCGGGTGTAAAAGCGTTTGATGATGTTGTTCATCGTAGAAAACACAGTGATTCAGGTATAAAAGCGTGTAATGATGTTGTTCATCGTAGAAAACACAGTGATTCAGGTATAAAAGCGTTTGATGGTGTTGTTCATCATAGAAAACACAGTGATTCGGGTATAAAAGCGTTTGATGGTGTTGTTCATCGTAGAAAACACAGTGATTCGGGTATAAAAGCGTTTGATGGTGTTGTTCATCGTAGAAAACAAAGTGATTCAGGTATAAAAGCGTTTGATGGTGTTGTTCATCGTAGAAAACACAGTGATTAAGGAAGTTATTAATAAATGTTATTATCATTTTTTAACGATATAACAATTATAGGTAATTGCTGTTGTCGGGTATTAAAGCTTGATTTCGCTGTTGTTCATCTTAGAAAACTTAATGATTCAGGAAGTTATTGATGTAGCTTGTTACAAACAGTTGATCGATGATAACAATAGCTAATTTCCAATATCGGGTATAAAAGATTTTGATTTCTGTAATTTATCTTTAAACAATATAGTGACTCAAGAAGTTATTGATGCAGTTTCTTAGAAATAGTTGTTCGATCATAACAAAACCTAATCTTGAGTGTCGGGTATAAAAGCTTTTGTTTCTGCAATTTATCTAAGAAAACATAGTGACTCAGGAATTTGTAATACATAATTAGTCGATGATAGCAAAAGCTAATCTCCAGTTTAGGGTATGAAAGTTTATGATTTCTGCCTTAGTTATTAATAAATT
This sequence comes from Gigantopelta aegis, assembly GCF_016097555.1. Taxonomy (NCBI): domain Eukaryota; kingdom Metazoa; phylum Mollusca; class Gastropoda; order Neomphalida; family Peltospiridae; genus Gigantopelta; species Gigantopelta aegis. Next base: position 63,507,218 of record NC_054706.1, read on the forward strand.
TTTATTAGAAATGATTGATGATAACTACATTCTAATCTCGAATGTCAGGCATTAATAATATTCTCAATTCTGTTATTTATGGTGTTTCAGAAAGTTATTAATATTTGTTTTATGAAATTGTTGTTGATGATAAAATCAGTCATATCCATGAAAGGCATCGTAAACTGAATAATAATTGTAAGTGTGTACGTTCTAGTCTGAAAAGGGTAGATGCTCATTTTGACTCCTAAATACACACTTCCTATGATTAATAAATCAATGTGCTCTAATGGTTTCGTTAAACAAAAACTATTGTTAAAAATACATGCATTCACTGTATTTTCTTTTTACATCGGTATATCATTTCTGTTATACGTGTATAATATATTTTCTGTTAAATGTGTGTAACATATTTTCTGTTACACGTGTGTAATATATTTTTGTTACACGTGTGTAATATATTTTCTGTTACACGTGTACAATATATTTTCTGTTACACGTGTGTAATATATTTTCTGTTACACGTGTGTAATAAAATTTTTGTTACACGTATATAATATATTTTCTGTTACACGTTTATAATATATTTTCTGTTTTACGTGTTTAATGTACGCTGGTACTTGGTTATTATTACGCAATACACATTTCAATAACTCCAGCATCCAAACATCTAATTTCCGCTTTGTCATTTCCCGAAAAAGATATAATTGATCCAAATGGTTTTATAAAATGATAAATCCATGTTGATGGTGACACGTTATATGGCAATTAACCTACGCAGGCAATGAATAAAGCGCATAGGAAGTCTTTCAGACATTTACAAACATGCACGTTTTACGGACATAAAAATTCAGAACATGTGATGACAAATTGTTTTGACAGCTACCGACTATAAAATGGGTGCTCAGTGAGAATAGATGCATACTAAATGTATTGATCTAATTGCCTATTCATGTGATTGCATAACACTGTCAATGTGAATGCAGTGAAGAGATGGAAAAAAATATACCGTACAAAGTAATTTCATTCTGATATCCGTATACCTTCAAGAACATCACCTTGGATAGAATTAAATCATTCAGTTGCTCGGGCAATTTTGATTTGGTAATACGGTTTTGTCTTTCAGACTCTATAGCGATCCCCGCCAGTGGGCCCATAGGGCTATTTCTCGTTCCAGCCAGTGCTCCGCAGCTGGTATATCAAAGGCCGTGGTATGTGCTATCCTGTCTGTGAGGTGCTGCATATAAAATATCCCTTGCTACTAATCGAAAAATGTAGCGGGTTTCCTCTCTAAGACTATTTGTCAAAATTACCAAATGTTTGACATTTAATAGCTGATGATTAATAAATCAATGCGCTCTAGTGGTGTTGTCAAACAAAACAAACTTTTGTCATAGAGGCGACATCGGATACCACAGTCTTTGTTATACAAGTTGTGGAGCGCTGGTTGAAACGAGAATTAACGCAACCTGTTCACCAAGAGGGATCGTTCCTACAACTCTCCGCACCTCTAGCGGGTGTTCAGTATATGAGTTACAGTCCTGCTCACATGCTTTGTTATATTTCTTATATCTAAAGGAAAGTTCTATGAGGTAAACACCTTTTGGCTCTGGGTGCTCTACGGGTCATGCTATTTCGGAACTGTTTTGAAATCTTAATACTCTGGGGCGTCAGCGGTGGTAATTTACAATGCTCTGTTTACTCTTCTCTTATATATTTAATATGGTATATAGTTCTCAGTGAAGGCTTGGAGGAGACCAGGGCCGTATCGAGCGGTAGGGGGTGTCCGCAATCGTGAAAAAAAAGAAGAAAAAAAAGGTGCCCATTCTTTTGTCTAGTTGAAGAAGATATTATATTATTATACACTTTTTCTTTTTACCCCCAACACACCCGATCCCGCCACCCACCCCACCACTTTAAAACTGATCCTCTTACATACAGTTAATTATTGCATATATAATCATGGAATTCCTCGTTCCAACCAGTGCACCACAGCTGGACAGAGGTTGTGGTATGTGTTTTCCTGTCTGTGGGAAAGTGTATGTAACAGATCCGTTTCTGCATTAGAAAAAAATGTAGCGGATTTCCTCTGATGACTACGAGTTAGAATTACCAAATGTTTGACATCCAATAGCCGATGATTAATTAATCGATGTGCTCCAGTGGTGTCGTTAAACAAAACACACTTTAACTTATTTGTATTTTTGCACAGTTCTTTATACTGTTTTTGTTTAAACCTTGAATGTTTATATTGATGTTGATCATCACTTTATTTATTTGCATTACCATAGTTTCCCCCAATAGCCGATGTATTTTTCGTGCTGGGGTGTCGTTAAACATTCATTCATTCATTCATTCATTCATTCATTCATAGTATTCGGTCATAATACTGCTTATGTATTCAAAGTAAAGGTTATTTTGTTTAACCACGCCACTAGAGCATATTAATTAATCATCGGGTGCTGGATGTCAAACATTTGGTAACAACGAAACGTAGTCTTCCAGAAACCCACTACCAGGGCCGTAGCTAGCTGGGGTGGGGGTGGGGAAACACTATAGAAACTTAAAGAAATTTCTCTTCTTAACCGTTTAAGGAGTTTTAGACTATGAACTACTTAGTTGCCCCCCCCCCCCCCCAACAAAAAATCCTAGCCACGGTCCTGACTAGATATTCGATTGGAAGGTATATTGTATATGCACTTTCCCACAAGCAGGACAGAACATTCCACGTCCTTTGATATGTAAGTTGTGGGAAACTGTTATGTAATTTTATTAACGTGCCTCTATTCAAATATGGAAACTGTTTGTAGGTTTATATGAAGGCACTATATGATACACGTAAGAGGTCGAAGTAGAATAACGCAAATTGAAGCAGACCAACAAAATAACAATAATCATAATAATCAGTGGCGGATTCAGAAAATCCGGGGGGGGGGGGGCAATTTAACCTGTCGCAAACTTTAGTGGGAGGTCGAGCCCTTGGGGGGCCCCCTTAGATCCGCCACTGTAGTAGTAGTAGTAGTAGTAGTAGTAGTAGTAGTAGTAGTAGTAGTAGCAGCAGCAGTATTGTAGTAGTAGTAGTACTAGTAGTAGTAGCAGCAATAATAATAATTATTATTATTTTTAAAATAATAATAATAAAAATGAAACAAAATTCAATAAATAACCCACTCAGAAACAATAACAAATTATGGGACCACAATCTCAGACGGTCTGCGTTATGCTAGGTTAAGAATGTCAACTGTCACGATGAAGTTGACCAACTCGACGGTTGCGTTGTAATTTCCCCAACTCCCGACTTACGACTGGTGCGCTCAGATTAACAACTAATCGGTCGTAGGAGTTGTATACCATGAGAATCGAGTTGTAAGAGCGCCCAGACTAGATAACGGGACAGTCGAAGAAGTCGTGAGAGCAGAAAGTTGGTCAACTTTGTGCTGGCATTTGGTAGTCTTAAGCTAGCATTAGTCTGTTCCGTTTGCGACTGTGTTGCCATAAAATTGTCCATCAGTCTGCGTTGATCTGCGTCGGTCGCCGACGTGCTACATATTGTATGAAAACCATCTTTTAGTGGTCTCTCTCGGGAGACTGCCGCAAACAATGATCGTCCGATAGGAAATCATAACAGTGTTGATATTAACGATTGACTTGTTTCTGTTTAATGTGGAAGTAGCATGCTGCTATAATGTTTTGGAATTTTCTGGGTTAATTGCACCTACATGTTTCAAAGGTTCATGCAGTAAAAATAAATCGACTTTTTTTACTTTACAAACTATATTGCTGGCGGAAGCATTTGCTCAATGTTGTGTTGTACCCAGTGCGTAATCATTCTTGAAGTTGGTATTTAAAGGTTTATAGATGGATATTCGGATATTGTGCCAACAGTGGAATAATGGAGTGGATTATTGTGGGGGCTTTTTTGTGTGGATGGCATGCAACAGTGTTGTATAGAATGCTATGTAAGTCTAAAATATTTATTCAATTTATACTATTTCAGTATATGTCAATGTATAATCATTTTAAAATTACGTCCATGCTTAATAATTTTCAGTCTATATTCGTGATTAATAATTTTCAGTCTGTATTCGTGATTAATAATTTTCAGTCTATATTCGTGATTACTTATTTTTAGTCTTCATCCGTGATTAATAATTTTCAGTCTACATTCGTCATTAATAATTTTCAGTATACATTCATAATTAATCATTTTCAGTCTACATTCGTCATTAATAATTTTCAGTCTTCATTCATAGTTAATCATTTTCAGTTTACATTCGTCGTTAATCATTTTCAATCTACATTTGTGATTAATCATTTTCAGTCTACATTCATAATTAATCATTTTTAGTCTACATTATTGATGTGATTAATCATTTTCACTAATCTACGTTCGTGCTTAATTATTTCAATCTTCAATCGTGGTTAGTAATTTTCAGGTTGTGTACATGTGTAATTATTTCCAGTCTTTGTTCTCGTTTAATCATTTCAGTTTACATATAAATTATCTATTGAGAAAATACTAAAGTAGTAAAAACAAATTACGTCTATGTTTAATGCTTTTCCAGTCAAAGGAGTCATGTTTAATTATTCTTGAATACAAACATGCATGGTTAATGCATTTCAAACATTAATGTTTTTTAATTATTTGTGTACTTTCATGGTGTTTCAATCAAAGCATACTCCTTTAATGATTTTTCAATATAAACCTTCATGGTCAATGCATTTGAATCATGAATGTTTTTCAATCGTTAGTGTACATGTTTAATGATTTTTCAATCAAAGCATACTCGTTTAATGATTTTCAATAGAAACCTTCATGGTTAAAGAATTTCAATCGCAACATTCACGTTTAATGATTTATCAATGTTGTTGTTTTTGTTTTTGGGGTTTTTTTTGCCTGCGTTAGTGTTTTTAGTTCTATGTATTCCATGAGTCTATCGGTTACTCAGAATTGTGCGGCGCCGATTGATTTTTGTTTCCAACTCACGGCTATGAATCACCATTAATTGCTCCACACCTAATACCGGAAGATTAAACAGCGTGTTGGTGTGTCAACAATGTGTTGGAGTGTCATTAATAACATTCCTTTCTTCATAAGATAAACATTAGAAGAGCTCAGTTGTAGAGCGCTCGCCTGAGGTGCGGTGGGTCGCAGGATCGATCGCCCTTGATGGACTAGGTTTTCTGCCGTTCCAACTAGTGTTTTACGACTGGTATGTACTGTGCTGGCTGTGAGAAATGTGCATATAAAATATCAGTTCGTTGTTCAGTTCGATGTAGCCCTCTCTCTCTCTCTCTCTCTCTCTCTCTCTCTCTCTCTCTCTCTCTCTCTCTCTCTCTCTCTCTCTCTCTCTCTGTGTCTTTCTCTTATTCTCTTTTTCTCACGATCTATCCACTTCCCTCTCCTTCTCTTCTTCTCTTTCTCTTCTTCTTCTCTCCCTCTCTCTTTCTTTCACTCTCTCCTTTCTTTCTCATTCTCTCCCTCTTGATTTCTCTCTCCCTCTATATCTTTTTCCCTCTTTCTTCCTTCTTTCTATCTCTCTGTTTCTTTCTCTCTCCGTTTTTGGATCAAGAGTCGAAGTAACCATATTACACACCAAATAGCCGTAATTTAAAATGTCCCGATGTATCGTTATATATATATATTTTAAAACACTCGGAATTTACAGCCGAGTTCAAATGTCCAAACGTTGAAACTACATGCACTTATTTTTACGATTATCTATACATTTTGAAGAATAGGGACGTATTTTTCTATGGTGATGCTTTGAGTTCATTCTAAATTACCTTGAAATAGATAATGTTGGCATGCCAGTCGCTTAATAGGTTGATAACGAGTCTCGGAGCTGTTACCAAGTGTTGGTTTTCTTATCTCTAGATTAGTACCATTTCTTGGCTTTTAGGTGCGTGGTCATTGACCTAGCTTAAACTAGCCGTATAATGCCTGTCTATACCAATGGTAATATTCAGTTAAAGGGACATACCCTAGATTTTAAACACTAAGGCATGTTTTACTATTAGAGCCGTTTTTAACAACTGAAATCATATCTAACTTAGATTTTATTGTTTAGATTATCCATTTCCGTACATGCGAAGTGTTTTTGATCACCCTAGTGTTTTTAATATCACAAAATGCATTTGTCATATGTTTAACAACGCACGTGCGTCTGAGAAGTAACAGCTATGGAGTCCAGTTTTAATCTATTTTTAGAGAGTATTTCACCATTTCAAAGTCACAGACTCATGTTTCACTCAATTGTAACTTTATCCAAATGAGTTACAGGTTTGTAGATTAACTAAACTTAGTGTGCATTTTCGTGGGCTGAAAGTAGGGTATGTCCCTTTAATGTTCATGCACGCTACCCTGGGTACATATAACCCAGTTGCCTATGCTATCTTATCGGGACGAAGGTTAATGGGGTTTTGTCAGAGAAGAAACCCGCTGTCTCAGCACGAGCTATACATAATATTAATAATCAGTTGGGAATCTTTTTGTATGCAATTTCGCATAAACAGGATAATAGTTGCCCCAGGCTTTGATATACCAGTCGTGGAGCAGTGGTAATGTCCATGGTCATATGTTTTCAGATGATATCCCGTCCAAATCACAATGGCTTGTAGGAAAGAATTTATATATTATTTATTACATACGCACACACGCACGCACATACACACATACCTTTTTTATTTACAGTTTTATTAGTATAGTCTACGACCTTGTATATTCAGATTCTTCTTTATTTTCCTCCACCCTAATTATTTTAGGTTTAGTACGGTCCTCTATTTATCTACGCATCTGCCATTATGTTGGTTAAAACCCCCCACATCTTTCTTATTTAAATTAAAATATAAAATTTGTTATTTGATTTTATTACTTTCAAATCTCTGTAATAACGGCTTTCTTTAATGAAACTGAAATTGCGTATATGTGTACAGACATATGTATGGACTAATGGGTTGCGGATCCTATACTTTTGGCGCCAACATCGACGACCGGTTCTTTCAAACATGACTGGCCATGGGTTCTTGCGAAACCTGTTTGCCAGATGAGATGGAGACTAAGACTGAATGGACATTATAGATTTCCGCCGCTGTTAAAACAATTCATTAGCTAGTCTAACCCATATCCATAGTAATATTGTGTATTTATTTTTGTTTTTAACTGTAACAATAGGTTTACATTTTAAAAACGATTTCAGTCTTATATATATACATATAATGACCACGTAGTTAAAGGTACATTCCTGAATTTGCTGTAATTTTTAAGATGTTATCGACTAACAGAGACCTTTTAACGATTGTAATTGCATATCAAATATATTTGTCTGCATAAAATATTAGTGGCTGTATATTAAATGTGTTTCTGATCGTTCTAATATTAGTACTAGGTTAAATTTTATTTTATTTCCTAAAATATCTTGTTTCGTACGTACGAAATTATTTGAAGACAAAATCCAGTTTGGCCGTCTTACAAATATTAAGACGACCAGAAACACATTGAACATACAGGCACTAATATTCTAAACAGGAAAATATATTTAATATGCAAGTTTAATTGTAGAAATATTTTATTAGTCAGAAACATCTTACAATGCAGCAAACACAGTAATGTTGCTTTAACAAGTGAGTATATGAAATATCTATTGAAGAATCAAATATCTATATGTGACGGAACATGCTGTTAATTTTGTTTTCGCCTGTGGCGATATTAATTGTTTTAGAGAGCCGTGTGCAGTTCCATTATGCACTTAAGCCCAGGTGGGTACCTTGTTACGTAATACCTCTGCGCGACGGTCGTCGAGCTGTACTTTCTAATACACACCCAGCCCAGGTGCGGAGGCCAAGTGGCCAGTAGTTACGTAATACCTCCGCGCAACCATGGAATCTATAGCGAACTGGCGACAGTAAGTCTGACCATGTAAGAAAAAATACCGCTTGGTCGCTGTGGAACCATACACATCATAAGATTCGGTTCCGCGTCCTGTCTCCGGACCAGTCTGGAATTTTATAATAAATAGCTAGGGTTTAGATATATCGAAAGAAACATATTGGAAGGCGTCCAGGGGGAACGTTAGTCCGTTTGGACTTGGTAATTATATATATTTTCTGCTCTGTTGTATAACCTTGATGTGATTGATGTGACTTTAAATATTTTAATACTGTATTATACCAATATTATTTAGATGGTGCTGCCGGTCATCTGACGCAGTATACTGTAGGCTCACCGTTCTGATATATATATATATATATCTATATATATATATATATATATATATATATATATATATATATATATATATATATATATATATATATAAAGCTTAGCCAGTCATCCTAGAGGACCTAGGTAAACTGTAGGTTATTGTCTTTATTGTGATAGGTACCAGTATTAATTCTGTATTACAAGGTTATTGAATGAGTAGTTAGGGTTAATTAAAAATTAACCAGTTAGGAATAGTGTTGTAATTCCTTTATTAATTAAGTTCCCCATGAAGCGTTTCTCCATTATCACACGTGTGTGTGTTAGCGTTTCTCGATTATCACACGTGTGGGTGTTGTGTCACGGTGAAGTGATTAGCATATTGTGTAAACTAGACACCTAGAGATTAACTAATTAAGTGATCAGTTCTGGGTTGTTATTATTTGTTGTTGTTAATTAACTACTGCGGCAGTACATTTGTCAGCGTAGGTTAATACAGATTCCAAAGTATATTGTGTTTTTTGTTGTGTTTTCTAGTGAACTAAACGTGCTATAATAATATATACTTTATATAAGATCTTATCTCTGATCATACCTAGACGAGCCAGCGGGTATAACTGCCTGTTACAGAGAGATCTAATAGATATACAGTTAGGAGAGATATTTGGACAATCGTGTTTCATTCAGTTACGGGTATTATAGGATTCCCGTGACACTATATTTTAAAGGTGCTATATCATAGTTACAAATGCTTTTTTTTCGCTATTTATACATTTATTTGTAATCAATAATTATAAATTAATCGATACAAGCATAATAATTGCATAAATAACTCATGAATATCGAAATTGTAACGTGCTTATACGCCATGTAAACAGGGTCACATTCAGTACGAAAGTGTAACGTGCTTATACGCCATGTAAACAGGGTCGCGTTCAGTACGAGTTATATTCCTATATTATCACATCGTAAAACAAAACAAAAATCTTATGAAATCGGCGAATCCACAAAATTTGTCAAGATGACTGGATATGGCCGTCAGGAAGGAAATGTTTTATTTAACGACGCACTCAACACATTTTATTTACGGTTATATGGCGTCGGACATATGGTTAAGGACCACACAGGTATTGAGAGAGGAAACCCGCTGTCGCCACTTCATGGGCTACTCTTTTCGATTAGCAGCAAGGGATCTTTTATATGCACCATCCCACAGACAGGATAGCACATACCACGGCCTTTGATATACCAGTCGTGGTGCACTGGCTGGAGCAAGAAATAGGATATGGCCATCAGAGACAGATGAGTTGCACGAAGATAGTAAATGTCGGCAACATTTCTGACATAACGTTACGGAGTGTTTGCTTATGTTGAACGCGCCAAATCCCGTCGGTCCTATATTAAAGATTTTCCTTCTTTTTTTTTTACATCGAAAATCAAGGCCGTATCTAGTTGGGGAGGGAACCCTATCCCAACCTGAAAAGATGTTCTTTTAAGTTTAAAAGTGCCCCTCCCTTTTTTTTTCTTCTTTTTTTTTGGTCAGCTTGGAAATTTGTTTTAATTCTACAGTGCCATGAGTCGTATTTTAGAGCTCCCCCACCCCTACTCAATTATGTTTTGCATGATTGAGTTACTATCTTACTTGCGTGAACTTCTGCAACAGTATAACCGTACACTTCACCAGAAATCACGTTGGTACAAGAATGGTAATTGTGCCAATAGCACAAGTGATTTTTCTACAACGAAAGTAATCACTGTTTACATTCTTTGATAAACACCTTGCCAGAGCCGGTTTATCCTAGTAGCACATGTAGAACGTGCTACGGGCTCCGCGCTTCAGGGGACCCCGCGGTGATGTGTACATTTCTTTTCCCCAGGTTATTTTTCTCCTCTCCCCGAGGGGGTTGCAAAATATATATCCTGGGAAGGAGGGCCCGCAGTTATTTGTGCTACAGGCCCCACGGATCCTTAAACCGGCTCTGCACCTTGCCATATTTATGTAATAAAGGTGATAAAATGCGTTTCTCTGGGCAGTTGTTGCCAATACTTGACGTACTTCAGACGTCTTATTCGGGCACGTGGACTAGACTGGCTCGCTCACACAGTACAGAAAGGGAGGGTGTGGGCGTATTGCACTAGCACAACTGACAAACACGTGTGTAATAATACCTATAATACACGATACCAGACGCGGCAGAACAAGTGTTTGAATAGAATATAATAGATGTTTAACGACACACCAGCATGAAAAATATATCGGCTATTGGGTGTCAAATGCAAATACAAAAATAATGGGATGATAAACATCAGTATAAAAATTCATCAAGAGTCATAGCAAGGCTTTGAAGTCAATAACAGGAGTCGATAACCATATAGACTGTTAAATAAACATTAATTACGGTACATTATAAATAAGCTATAAAATTAGTTTAATTCTAAAAATGTCTTAAATTATAACAAATGTAACGAAACTGGCAACTGAAAATTCAAAAGCGTACAAATGACCATTTAAGTGCTTAGGTTGGGATCGAATCCGGATTGTCTTTTTCCGTCCCAACCAGTGCTCCACAACAGGTATATTAAAAGGCCGTGGAAATAGAAAAATAGAATGTAAGTGGGTTCTCCATAAAGACTACGTATCAGAATTACCAACGGTTTGACATCCAACAGCTGATGATTAATAAAGCAATTTGCTCTAGTGGTGTCGTTAATCAAAACAAAATATTTGTCTAATTGGAGAAGACCCTGTGTTATTATTAAAGGTTTGTCTAGTTAACTACACCAGTAGAACACATTAGTTAATCGATCTGTCCCGAGTCAGACCCCCGATCCTATCGGAGGCCGGACTCGGTATAGGCGTGTTCGAAACCCTAGTGGTATATGGACACGTTAAACACGTTACTAAGCTAAGTTAATCGATCATCGGCTGTCAAACATTTGATAATTCTGACAAGTAGTCGGAGGAATCTGAATGACAAAACAGTTATTCACAATCAATACCGTATCTCTACACAATGCAGAGTCGAATGGACATTTGACAAAATAGTGACTTATTCCAAGGAGGACAGAGCTCTTTTGAATAAATATAGCTGTGATAACATGCACTTATGAATCACTGTCAAAACAGTGGTGATGTCAGGTGTTCGCGAAAGATGAGCCTATCCTGCCCCACCGGTGGCACCCGTTATGAGTACTGCCACCACAGCTGTTAAGTCTGTCTTTTCATCTAAAACGATAAAAGAATGTAAGAATTTCATCAAAAAGATGAAAACGTATGCACAAGTTGAAAATATGGAATTATAGCATCAGCCAGCATTTTGGTTAGTGATGCATCATATTTAGTATAGATATAGCTTCCAAATATCTACCATAAAACTTGATATGGCGTTGCTTGAAATCTGCATACAATGAATATGGCCTTAGCAGTTGTGATATGTAGATTAGATTAGATTAGATGTTTAACGACACCCCAACACGAAAAATACATCGACTACTGGGTGTCACACTATGGTATATGCAAACAGTAAGTGATGATCAACATAAATAAAAATATATATACGTATAATAGACTAGAATAGAATAGATGTTTAACGACACCCTAACACGAAAAATACATCGACTACTGGGTGTCAAACTGATGGGTGTCAAAGTGATAATCAACATAAATAAAAATATATATATAATAGAATAGAATAGATGTTTAACGACACCCCAGCACAAACAATAAAGCTAGAAACCTGCTGCATTTGTTCATTAGCAGAAAGGAGATCCATTCTCTTTGAGAATGGCCAATACAGCACAAATTGAAATTTTGAGTAGAAGTCAGTATCTATCTGTGATATTTGTATTTTTGCACAGTTCTTTACACTGTTTTTATTTAAATCTTGAATTTTTATATTGATGTTGATCATCACCTTATTTGTTTGCATTACCATAGTTTGACACCCAATAGCCGATGTATTTTTCGTGCTGGGATGTCGTTAAACATTCATTCATTCATTCATTTCCTTTATATGCATCTTTTTCCACAGACAGAACAGTATATACCAGACGCGGTGGCACCGGCTGTGAGGATAAAAACAAAAGCCTACCAGAGATTAGATCGACTGAGGGCATTCGACCCTACGATTAAAGCACCTCAGGCGAGCGTTCTGCCGACTGAGCTAGATCCCTAATTCTTTTCTCATTTTTATTATTTTATATATAACCCATTCTCTTGGACAGACAGCCCAGATGGCTGAGGTGTGTGCCAGGACAGCGTGCTTGAACCGTAGTTCGGTATAAGCACGAAAATAAATTGAAATGAAATGAAATAATGTAAATTTGGGATTAAAATGTTTCGTTATCTCGACCATGTGTAATATGTTTAGGAAGAACCGTGTGTAAACAACTTTTAAACAAAAGTTGGTAGTTTGATGATCATGTTTACAAGTACATTTTACGAAGGCCTCGTATTAGGCCGAGAACTCTGACTGTAAGCGAGCTAGACGGACATTTGGACATAAATACGCTTTCATTACAGCGTATTTATGTCCAAATGTCCGTCTAGCTCTCTTACAGTCAGAGTACTCGGGCTAGCCTCATATGTGCTTTTGCTGTATTTTATATGCAGACGACTATTAATTAATAATTTACTATTAATAATGTGTATAAATAGATTTATACTGCGGTATAAACTGAATCAGCCTTTATTCCAAATCAATGTTAGATGTTTCTGAATAGTCGAGATTCTTGGAGGCAGGTTTCTGGGTACATAGATGGCTTATTAGTGTAACAATGTGAGGCAATATGGAACTAATATACAGCTGTCAGTCCAGACATTTATATAGGTTCGGTTCATAAACAACATTGATTTGCAATAACATGAACTTTTGACTTTTGCAGCTACGATATGTCATTGAAGGTTCATAAGTATTCAACAAACGAGTTACATTTAGATATTGGATTCGGTGCATGTTTATTATTCACAACATGCTTCACCATATGCATATATGACTAGGTTGCATGGTACCAAAGAAGAGCGTTCCGTGTCAAAGTTCGAGGTGTACCGTCAAATATTTACGGAGTAAAAATAGCTGTGGATGTGATTGGTAATAATATGTGACGTTGATTATTTAAGCATATACTATTATCCATTGACAATAAATAAATAAATAAATACACTTTTATTTCTTATACAGTTGTTATGCAGTATATGCCAGAGGATGAAACTAATGCAGGGTACCCCCAAAAATAGAACTGCAATATTCAGCAAGAATGACGGCTGCTAATAAAAACAATAATTAAATATCATGTCACACATACCCCCCCCCCCCCCCACCACCACCACCACCACCACCACCACCATTTTCTTGCAGGTAGATTAGATATGGGGTGCCACACTTTTTATTGCTGTATTTCCTGGATGTGTTGATACGCTGCTTATGTTAGTTTTATTAGTAAAGTTAACATTATCGGCGATGGGAATTGATTTGGTCTATTAGCACCTATAGGGGACCAGTATTTATAGCTAGGTGGTTAGAACGCTTTTTCTTCTTCTTCTTCTTTTTTTTTTTTTTTTTTTTTGTACGTACGAAATTATTATGAGGTACCGGGCTCGGTGGTGTCGTGGTTAACCCATCGGACATAAGGCTGATAGGTACCGGTTTCGCATTCCGGTACCGGCTCCCACCAAAGCGATTTTTAACGACTAACTAACAACTAACCCACTGTCCTGGACAGACGGCCCAGATAACAGAGTTCTGTGCCGAGGACAGTGTGTTTGAACCTTAATTCAATATAAGCACGAAAATAAATTGAAATGAAATACTGGGAGGTAAAATGCGGTTTGGGCTACCACGACAAACATTTTCTTTATACAGACACTTATATATTCTAAACAAGAAAATGTATTTAAATTGTAATTTTTGTAATCAAAAAGACCTTGTTGGCCGGAAACATCTTACAGTAGCAGCAAACTCAGGACTGTTCTTATAATCTAAAGTTAAAGTGTGTTTTGTTTAACGACACCCTAGAGCACATTGATTTATTAATCATCGGCTATTAGATGTCAAACATTTGACAATTTTGACATATAGTCTTACAGAGGAAACATGTTACAATTTTCCATTAGTAGCAAGGGATCTTTCATATGCTCCAACCAACATATAGGAGAGCAAATATCACGGTCTTTGATATACCAATCGTGGTGCACTGGCTGGAACGAGAAATTGCCAAATGGGTCCAAAGACGGGGATCGATCCCAGACGGACCGCGCATCAGGCCAACGCTTTACCACAGGACTACGTCCCGCCCCCTTTAATCTATATAGACTATGGTAGAAGACGTTAAATAGCAATATAATACTGCTACTCTTATTGTTGATCGTACACAGATTTTCTAGGGAGGGAGTGCAGCTTAAGGAATGGACATCTCAGTATTCTAAAGTGCACAAACATGTATTATCACTATGTTCATCCGTTAAACACTGAATTGTCGGTTGCATTTCGGAGTTCTCAACACAGTCTCCAAGGATTATTGCCTTTTAACGCTATAGCAATGAATATATTTGCGAATATTCTAGAGTTTGCTTTTCGTTTTGCTTTCTTTTCATTTGATTTCAAATAACACGTTATTCTCTCTGTTTCAGATACTTGTTCAAGTGATGAGGAGTGGAAATAAACTAATTACCGGCGATGAAACTACTGAAATGCGTAACTACTTTACATGATAAAAAATTATAGATACGAGTTTGTTTGTGCAAAACACGCTTGAGATATGTTGTACACACAAAATAAAGTGTTCAAATATTTCGGATGAATTCTTAGAAATCGGAAATGAATGAAGTGTCATCTTACGTTGACTAAAACAAAACATCTAGTATTTGTGTCTGCGGAATACGTATTAACGAATTGTTGTACACAAACAAAAAACGTTTTAAAATACATTCACACGAATTATCAGGAAACTTGAAATGAATGAAACCTATCGAAATTCAGAAAGTGCGAGTATAAATACATCTGGCTTCGAAGACATTCCAACTCCTGACGAAAACCCACGACTGATCAACGGAATAGTGCTGGTGTTTGTCGCCTTGGTGGGAATTACGGGAAACAGTCTAGTTCTGTACGTCCAGCACTTCAAATGTAAACGGACGACATTTTCATTGTTCGTCAAGTGGCTGGCCTGCCTGGATCTGTTCAACTGTCTAACCACCATACCGCTGGACATCACAATCAAGACGGTTCCAGACCTGATCAGTATCAACATGGTCGCCGCGTGTAAGATATCCCACTACAGCGCCTACGCCACCAGCATGTCTTCTGGCATGATCCTTTTCTTCATCGCCGTCCAGCGGTACAAAAAGGTGTGTCGACCTTTCAAAGATGCCATCAACATTGGTACCGCAAGAATCCTCTGTCTCGTGGCAATTGCCGTGGGAGCAGGGATCAGTTCTCTGACGATATTCGTGTCTGGACCCGAAGCCGTTGAAGTGGTGCACGGAAACGGAACTTTTAGAACTATCGTCTGCCGAGCAGACGAGAAGACGAAAGGCTCTCCTATGGCTGTGGCGTTCACGGTGATTCTGTACGCGGCATTCAGTGCAGTGCTGTTGAGCGTCGTCGTTCTGTATTGTCAGTTACGAAGTAGACTTCTGCTGCAGGTCAAGATCAGGCAGGATTATCAAGAGGTTGCCGCGAAAACCTGCGGGCAACCAACCTCGCCGATGTGTGATCACGTGACCAAAATATTCTTCATCGTGACGCTGGTGTTCATCTTCAGTTACATTCCACATCTGATCGAATATGCCGTGTTCGTCGGGACAAAACACACGCGATCCGTGTACGGAACAACTGAAAGAATATTGTTGGATTTTGCTTACAATTCACCGTACATCAATAATATTGCTAATCCAATCATTTATAGCTTTCTGTCGACGGAATTCAAGGAAAATTGTAAAGAGCTGTTTTCGTTTAGAAAAACTAATATTTGAACATTTAGATATGTGTTGATTTGGTTAGATTAAGTGTTGAAATAGCTAAACGGTTCATACGTTTACATCTACACATGTTAAAATACGGTACATGCGACCATCGAACACCTTCCTAAGTGGGCACAGTAAAAGCTAACGGCCGGGAATAGTAGGAGTGAAACACGAATAATCACAAGCATTGGACTCATTCCAGATAGCAGCATTTTGTGCAAGATAGCAGCATTTTGTAGAAGACCTGGACCCATATTCACAAAAAGGTGTAAATTTACGTCTACGACTAGCACTTACGTCTGTCGTAGATTTACGTTTACGTGCAACAAGCACCTTATTCTCAAAGACGGTCGTAAATGTAAACGTAACTTAGTTGGACGTAAATCTACGATTGCAACTCTCACCGGAGAAAACAAACAAAAAAACATTAGAAACGATGGCTTCCGGGTAAATAACAAATGCGCAAATGCTTGAAACGCAATTTTCTTTGTCATCTGCTAACAAAAACACGGTGAACCATGGCATTTTGGTATTGGTGTGGATCCGCGTTTTGGTACAAACTTTAGGACATTCTTAAAAAGGAAAAGATAACTCAGGAGAAATTGGCCGAGTCGAAAACATTCGTTCGATCACCAACAAAAATGTTAAATCCGTGGGCGTTCGCCATCGCAAACTGCTTCAATTATTAAAAATGCTGCCAGTTTCCGTAAATAATAGTAAATAACGGCGATCGTGCTTGATTTATTATATGTACACACTTACGTGCAGCGTTAGTTGTAACCGGAGGCACTCTTATATTTACGTCCAACTTTACACGTAACTTACGTTTTCTTTGTTTCGTGAATAGCTCTTCAGTCGTAGATTTACGTTTACGTGTAAACCTAGGCTTACGATATTTTGTGAATATGGGTCCAGGTTGGTCGTGTTGTTAAATGTCATGCGAATCGACGCAGTGAGTTCGAATTCTGCCAGTGGACACTTAGTGTTTCTAAATATTACGTTGGCCAAGAGTTGATTTTGATGAGAACGGGCATTGTGGCACAAGTGTTGGTTCATTCATCAAAGACAAATTGCTGATAGTCAACAGCAGTGACAAACCATCAGTGAACTAACATGGAATTCCATAATAAAAGGACAGTGGGTCAACAATGAAGCCACCGATGGTACACCACTAACCCACTAACCCAACTGTGGTTGGAGAGATAAGGACTGGGATGTACAGTGGGTTGGCAAAGGAAATGGAAATATAGGAACTGCTGACAGAGAAGGTAGAATAAAGGATGGGAATTAAAAGAGAACTCATAAAGATGGACTAGATTTATTTTTATTTGTTTTTAATTTTTAAATTATGTGTAATGTTGCGGTACGAAGAACAATTAAACAGGCAAAATTGACAAAGAAGCGTCTTACTGATCCCTTGTTAATAATTTAATAAAACATTACCTATAATAAATTGATGCTGTTAGTATTTGTTTATGATGTTGGATGGATCAGGAGTGACTTTAATGGAAGTCTGGTCAGGTAATTAAGACACATTTTATGAGATCAAAATGTGAAAAGGTTAATGTGGGTTTAGACCACTAATCTATTTAAACGTTTCAGAAACGTTTTCATCTTTTCATTCAGTTTGAACCTCGATGAGTCTAACGACTTTGTCCAGGGTCCCCCAAAGCGTAAGGTCACTTCTGAATGGATGTATTTATTGTGACAAACGTACCTTCTCCAGCTGAAGACAGCATTGTTTTTGATTTTTGTTCTTTTTTCTCGATATCACTGATTAAAATACCCGATGTTATTACCTTTTTAGAGTTCTCATTACACAAACAGCAACGTACTTCATAAGATTGCTACTGACCACATTTATCGATTGTGTGTAAGAAACCAATATACCCAGGTTGTTGCTGTCAGAGCCAGAACACGTGTTATGGAAACTGCTTCATTAAAATGAGAAAGCTAAAACCTGGTTATTACTATACGCTGCCAGGAGCGTTAGAGACTCCATTGCCAAAGCCATACCATCTAATTTGTAATGTCTACCATGAAAAGTGCTAAACCTCAAAAGCTCTTTCCCATTCTGTAACATCTTTTACTGCTGTCCGTTTGCGTCAAAAGGGAACCGATGAATTTGCATATTACTACAAACAACTTAATATATCTATATTTGTGTAACCCATATTGCCGATTGTTTATATATAGATATAGATGGATTGTTTTATCGGTATATGTGTATGTATTTCTGTAAGTCATTCTCCACCATTGTTCCGCACTATTGTACATAATATTGTATTTCATTGTTATAATGCTGATAAGTTGGAAAACTTAACGCAATAAAGAACTTGAACTTGAATTTGAAGCATATAAAGTATAATGAACAATAATAAATGTTGGTCAAGAGGTTATTAGTCGTAGAAACTGGAACATGTTGTAATCGTTTGAATTCCCTTTAGACATGAAGAACTGGAATTAACGTTACCATCATATCGAATTTCTTTTCGCTACGTATAGCTCAATGATCCAGCTACCAATCCCCCCCCCCCCCCCACCCCTTTACATCAACATATCCACATAAATATCGCAAGAGAAAAGAGAATGGGTACTCCTCCGACTGAAGATTATGCACCCCAAGTTGAAAGAAAAGTAAAAGTAAAGTTTGTTTTATTTAACGACGCCACTAGAGCACATTGATATTTTTATCTTATCATCGGCTATTGGACGTCAAACATATGGTCATTCTGACAATTTTTTAGAGGAAACCCACTGTCGCCACATAGGCTACTCTTTTACGACAGACATCAAGGGATATTTTATTTGCGCTTCCCACAGGCAGGACAGCGCAAACCATGGCCTTTGTTGAACCAGTTATGGATCACTGGTCGGTGCAAGTGGTTTACACCTACCAATTGAGCCTTGCGGAGCACTCACTCAGGGTTTGGAGTCGGTATCTGGATTAAAAATCCCATGCCTCGACTGGGATCCGAACACAGTACCTACCAGCCTGTAGACCGATGGCCTAACCACGATGCCACCGAGGCCGGTTAATTAAACATATAGATCATTTTAAACATCGCCTTGGATTGAAATCTAACGGAAATAACTACCATAAATTAAGAATGTTTTAGTTTCCTCTTGACTATTGGATGTTTTTAACTCAAATTTTACATAACTGAGGTAATCTCGTCATTGTGAACAATGTGACGCCAAATATGACATGGTACTATTCATTTTGTTAGGTAACACCCTGGAAATAGGTTCCATTAAAATTTTGCATAATACAAAATGCAGGTCAGGTTTTTACTATGACCTGCAAAGGAACTTTTATATGCACTTACCAACAAACAGCACATACCAAAAAGTTTGTTTTGTTTAACGACAACACTACAGCACATTGATTTATTAAACGCCGGCTATTAGGTGTCAAACATTAGGTAATTTTGACATATAGTTTTAGGGTGGAAACCGGCAACTTTTATATGCACCATTCTACAGACAGGATAACACATACCAAGGCCTTTGATATACCTGTTATGGGGCACTGGCTGGAACAGCACATGTCATGGACTAGGCGTGGTTCACTGTATGGAACTGCAAATACCAAGGCCTTTGATATACCTGTTGTGGAGCACTGACTGGAACAGCACATACCAAGGTCTTTGATATACTTATTGTGGGGCATTTGCTGGAACAGCACATACCAAGGCCTTTGATATACTTATTGTGGGGCACTGGCTGGAGCAGTACATATCAAGGCCTTTGATAAATATATGGTGGAGCACTGGCTGGAACAGCACATACCAAGGCCTTTGATATACCTGTCAGTGTTGTGGGGTACTCCTTGGGACAGGGGCAAAAGGCAATACGAGAATTGGTTTACCGAAGAAATTCAGTCCTTCGACAGCGGGTTTCCTCTCTCAATATCTGTGTGGGCCTCAACCATATGTCTGACGCCATATAACCGTGAATAAAATATGTTGAGTGCGTCGCTACCAACTGAGATAGATCCTGCCTCATATACATCAAACTAAATAAAGTAAATGTACTTTGGTTACAGGTTACATTCAGTTCGTTAATAAATTGTGGTCGACGCGTGTCATATCACTGTTGCGGTTAATGAGAAAACGTGTTGGTTAATCAACTACAAAAATCAACGCAGTTTTATAGCATAACATTGTTATCAATAATTATCAAGTGTTTGTTTCAATATTATTTAGTTGGCAGTGCACAAATATTTTTTATTTTTTTTTACTAATATAAATTATGCAAGTTGCAGAGGCCCATTTGGACTAAAATTTCCATACCCTGGACCATTGCAATGACTCCACGGGACCCGAGTTCAAGAAGATTACAGTAATACAAGTCATTCGGAGGGATTATTGAGAATACTACATGAGTGAAAGTGAAATACCAATTTTCTTACATGTTGCTTAAAACCGTATCTCATGAATAAAAGCCAGTTGGATGCGATTGTCATACGATTGTGCAGGGTAGATTTTGGTGATCGACACCACCCCATCCCACTCCAATTGATTTTCTTTTTTTTAATATATTTACGGCGTAGCACGACTCGAACCCCCTCAAAAGACTTCGCTAGCAAAAGTAGTCATACAGAACCCTCTCCACAACATCCTGCTTACGCGACTGGAACTCGTGATTCTATTAGAAGCTAGGGGCAGGACGTACCCCAGTGGTAAAACGTTCGCTTGATGCGATATCAGTTTGGGATCGATCCCCTTCGGTGGGACCATTGGGCTATTTGTCGTTCCATCTAGTGCACCATGACTCGTATATCAAAGGCCGTGGTATAATATGTTATTCTGTCTGTGGGATGGTGCATACAAAAGATCTCGTTACTAATGGAAAAATGTAGCGGGTTTCCTCTCTGGGACTATATGTCGCAGTTACAGAATGCTCGACACCCAATAGCCGATGATTAATAAATCAACAAACAAAACAAACTTTAACTTTCTATATGAAGCTATGGGTGACGTTTCTGGCAAAGTTAAAGATTGTTTTGTTCAACGACACCACTTGAGCACATTGATTTATTAATCACCGGTTATTGGATGTCAAACATTTTGTAATTTTGACAGTTTTAGAGAGGAAAAAACAGCTACATTGTTTTTCCATTATTAGCAAGGGATCTTGTATATTTACCATCCCATAGACAGGATATCAAATACAACGTCTCTCTCTCTCTCTCTCTCTCTCTCTCTCTCTCTCTCTCTCTCTCTCTCTCTCTCTCAGGTATCCTATACAATTTCAAATTATAAAAAATTTACATATTGTTTCGGAAACCCCCTTACCTAAAGCATAATCCGCCCCTGCATTGATCTAAGCATTCTAAGTATTCGCTCCACTATACATTACAAAGTTACGAAACGTATATATAGTGGAGTATGAAACGTTTGCGAATTGCAATACATTAAATTTCACCAGATGCTGCTTGTTTTCTTCTGCCATAGACTACCAGTTTGAAGGAATCTGAGTATTAATTTTAGTCTGTCACGGAATAACGCACTTGCTATACGTAAAATAAATTTGCCGTTTGAACTTATGGACAAATTTACACCAGTGGATTTCTATATTGCTTGTAATCAAGATTTAAGATTTCCATTTCCCCCTCAATATAAAGTCGTGGTTACGCCAAAGCCTACACACCCTCACCTTCGACTTCAACAGTCCCGATAAACAATCTATCAAACAAATACAAAACAAAGCACCAAACAATCAAACACTTACCTCTATTGATATATCCACTCAACACGCTTAGAAAACATTGCACTAGAAGAGCACAGTAGTTAGCTGTTGTCGTTTAGGTAGTATTATATCCATGCACAGAGTTTACATTTAAAGGGACATTCCTGAGTTTGCTCCATTGTAAGATGTTTCCGACTAATAAAATAGTTCTACGATTAAAGTTACATATTAAATATAGTTTCTTGTTTAGAATATCAATGTCTGTATAATCAATGTTTCTGGTCGTCTTAATATTTCTAAGAAGCCCAAACTGTATTTTGTCTTCAAATAATTTCGTACGTACGAAAAAACAATATTTTAAGAAATAAAAGGAAATTTAACCAAGTACAAATATTAGAACGATTTAGAAACCCATTTAATATATAGCCACTAATATTTTATGCAAAAAAGTACATTTTATATGTAATTACAATCGTTAAAAAGTCTCTGTTAGTCGAGAACATCTTAAAAAGTGTAGCAAACTCGGGAATGTCTCTTTAAAATAAATATGATTATAAATGTCAAAGAGCGATTCTATTTGCACATTTTTAAAGTTAAAACTATATTCAGATGAATGTACGTAGCATCGCTTTGACATCAATACGCATATTAATTTAAAACGTCAAAGCATTGATGACGTCACGCCAAAGGGATGTTAACGTTTGTATGGTAGTTTCCGACCATTTTTGTAACTTTACAAAAAATGTCGAAATGCCATTAAAATGCGTACCCTCAGCAAACCCCCCCCCCCCCCCCCCCCACCGCCCCAAACTAAACTTACATATATTTTCTTGTTTAGAACATCCGTGTCTGTATAGGCCTATTCAATGTGTTTCTGGTCGTCTTAATATTTTGATAATTATGCAACTATAGAGACTATGAGTGGGACGTAAACCAATCTAATTAAAATTAGCTCCACTATTACATGTGGATCTAACACCAGCCAGTTGGAGCTCATGTCCACCAATCAAAACCTTACTTGCAGAATCCTGCCAGTCTTCAGTTTTACACCACAAATTATTTATTTTATAAAATACATGTTTTAAGGCATTCGTAATTCACACGAAACATGTCGTATACCCTCAGGATAATTCGGAATGTTTTCAAATTATTTTTAAATCATTGGCAGGATTCTGCAAGTAAGGTTTTGATTGGTGGACATGAGCTCCAACTGGCTGGTGTTAGATCCACATGTAATAGTGGAGCTAATTTTAATTAGATTGGACGTAAACCAGTGGTAAAGTACTCGCCTGGTGCGTGGTTAGTCTGGGATCGATCAACGTCTGTGGGCCCCATTGAGCTATTTCTCGTCTCAACCAGTGCACCACGACAGATATATCAAAAGACGTGGTATGTGCTATCCTGTCTGTTGGATGGTGCAGTCTATAAAATATCCTTTGCTACTAATGAAAAAATGTAGCGGGCTTTCTGACATCCAACAGCCGATGGTAAATAAATCAATGTGTTCTAGTGGTGTCGTTAAACAAACTTTAATTAAAGCTGCAATGTCGTGGTTTATATATGTATTATTTTACCATTTAGCATAGACCATCAACATTAATTTTCTTACAATCGAACGCATATTCGACAGTATGTGGCTATACTCGTTATATATTAATTATACGTCACCCATGGAAATGAATTCTTCTCCAGTATAAAACCAATAAGCAGGTGGTTTTCGTCTATATCGGAGTTACTGTTTGTGACTGGGTATTGGTGGGTTGATAAAAGTATGGGTGGGGTTTTTTGGGGTTTTTTTTGTTTGGTGTGGGGGGGGAGGGGGGTTGTTTTGTTGTTTGTTTGGAGGTTTGGGTTTTGGGTTCGTTTGTTTTTTGTTGTTGTTTGTTTGGAGGTTTGTTTTTAGGAGGTTTCGGGGGTCGTGGTGGTGGTGGTCTGGGTCTTCTTTTTACGTTTACGTTTTAATAAATATATATTTAGCCAAAGTTGATATAATGCTTGCTTGGGACGAAGGATCGAACCCCTTCAGCAGACTCACAAGGTTGGGGTTTTTCCCATCCCATCAGGTACTCCACAACTATATCAATGTGCTGTCTTGTTTGTGGTAAAGTGCATACTCATATACAAGATCCCATGCTACTAAATTGGAAACTGTAGCAGGTTTCCTCTAAAGACTATGCATCAGAATTACCAAATATTTGACAAGTAGTGTAGTTAAACAAAACAAACTTTTTCATATATTATTATTTAATAAGCTGGTTTATTTTAATAAACACTAATCCAAACCAAAATGTACAACATATATTTGGGATGACATGATACATGTAATTTACAACATGACAAACTGTATTTATATTTATTGAAGTAACTCTCATGGGAGAAGCAAAACAAAAAATAAATAAACCAATTTTAAAAATCTACATGTAAATCAGTTTTGGACAACATGGATTTTTTTTTTCATACGGGTAAAACATTAAATAAATAAATATTTTATTTGGGGTTTCTGTCAATTTTTGCACTTTTTTACAATCATATTTCTTACTTTAGTAATACTGGGCCAAATTTAGAAAGCCTGTTTCAGTCTTATACAAATGTAACTATATACATTAACAGTACTTAAACTCCTGCATTTAAGAAAAAAAAAGTCTTATTAAATTCAGCTCATTATGTTTAACAAAAACAAAGTTTTTTTGTGTCTTATTACACATATTAATCAATTTAAAATTAGTGGTATAGTATAACAATGTGCCAATCCTCATGCCAAAACTTCAGTAATCCCAAGATCAAATGTCATGTCATATTAAAAAAAACCAATGGTGGGATGTTGCAAGTTTGTTTGATTAAAATCCCTCTGAAAAGATCCTTTTGGTTTTATTCAGTGTAGCCACAATCGAATGCTTATTAATGTTAGTTTTTATTGAAATGATGCTGTACAATTTCCTGTTAGAAATGAATACTGGCATGATCAATGTAGTCTATGCCTAGTGTATTACAACTTGTCATAAAATGGACTGTAACTGACAAAAAATGCAGTGTACATGGATAACAGTATATAAAGGTTACCACCAAGCACTAGTTTAAATATATATATATATATATATATATATATATATATATATATATATATATATATATATATATATATATATATATATATATATATATATATCCATTGTTATACCATTCACAGAAATGATGTAAATGCGAAAAGGCAAGACAGTAAGTCGGGGCTTGTAGATTATGGTATCCCCACTCCCATGGCTAGTGATATTCAGTGTTGGGCTAGTAAATAACTACTATAACAAGCCCGATGGCTAGTGGAAAAAAAACCTTGTCAAATGCTGCATTTACGTATTTTGTAAATATGAATATCTTGCCCCCTCTTTCTACCCCAATCAAAGGATTTTTAAGCTCAATCTCCCTCTTTAGGTGACATATCTGATTATTACTATCAGTAAAATTGTATTTATTTAAAGTAGGGCTAATATATTTTTAATCATGGCTAGTACATTTCTAAAATCACTGATCCCATGGCTAGTGGATTTTTATTAAATTCTAGAAGCCCTGAGTAAGTGCTCAGACATGTCTTGCTACAATTGAGAAACCGCCATCCGTTAATTACTATGTCACTTTAATCATTGAGGAACTATTAACACAATGGAGTAAAAATGTTGATAGCATGCTTCAGTTCACTTCTCAATTATTTAATTTTCAATCAAAACAACAAACCTATATTTTCGAAGCAATTTTAGCCTACAAAATCGTCAAACCATCGTAACGTACGACGTCATTATGGCGTGTGTTGTAGTGACGTCACAACCTACGATGGTTTTACGATTTCATAGCACTAAGATAGCTTTAAAACGATGTGCACTGATCTCAACTGTATTACTCAACAGTAATATTTTACAAATGAACACTTGGATTATCCATTCTGTAAACAGTCATGTATCTGTATTATTCTTGCAGATATTTTTTCCATTAACAATTTATCAATTGTTAAAATTTTAAATAATTTAAAACAAGTGATTACCTTTTGGTCAACTAAGTACATGTAGTTTGAAATTATCTGTGATAAAAATGACAATTTTAATTCCTTAACTTACAGAAAATGAAGAGACTGAACAGATTGATCCAAACATTACTTCCTTGTCTAAGAAAAGAGATAAAAAGCAGTAATAATTCCTTAACCTTCATCAGTACAGCAGGCATCCATGCGGACCTCAGGGGTATATGTTTTGTGATACTTTCTGATCAGTGAATTAATGTTTCCTCTCTTTTTAAATAATTTTGACCTCCACACCAGGGCCAAAGATTATTAGATTTGGTGTAGCAATAGGATCTCTTTGTATACAAATCTCAATTGGGGTCTGCACAGACACCAAGCTGACAAAGTGAAGAAAGCAAGATTATCGACACTGAAAAAAATATGAAAATGCGGGGGAAAACGTTTATTACACCACGGTGGAAGAGATACACATGTGACATTTATCGATTGTTACACAGTATAACTCTCTATAGATCTTTATGCAAAAAATGTGTGCAATGTTCTTTCGATTCATATTTTTAAATCAGAAAAATACTTGCTGTCAAGTCTTATAATTAATGTTAGCAGCATAATTTCACAAAATATATATTTTAATAAAAAAATTTGGCCTTGAATATATTTATAATATTGTGTAAACTTAATTGATAGATGTGTGGAGTATGAATGCAAAGTTTCATTGATAAATTATAGCTAAATGAAGTGACCACAACATTACATTTTGCTAAATGACGTCATTTGGTATGCGACGTCATTTTTCCCGTTCTTTAATCTGTGCATTTTTGTCTTGTTTAGTTATTTTGGAAGTCACTCTGTGTGATTTTTATTCATCGATGTGGTGTAATAAATAAAATACTATACTCGTTCCTGTGTGAGTCCGTTTATATTACAACTGGTGTGTTTTTAATTGTACATAACTTGCTTTTATTCCTGATGTACACTTCAAAACACACTCATTGTAATATAAATGGTTTCATATGGGAACTCATTTAGTATTCTCTATATAATTCTGGGTACAATAATGTCAATGAATTAAAATATTTTTATACCAGAATATCATTATTTCTTTTTATATCAATGTATTCTGAGACAAAAGCATCATGAATAGAAAAAAAGAACAAGGCCTAACTACTGGTAGACACCCGATTGTACAGAAACAGTCAATTCTGGCAATTGTACTGATGAGGGTTATTAGGCCTAAACTAGAAATTAAACTAAATTATAATGCCACTACCAGTGACAAAGGTTTCTGTCCATATCACAACTGCTTGCGTAACACATTAATAAATATTCCTGTAATTTATATAGCCAAAAAAGAACACATGAGATAATTACCCCTTTTCCTTCATTCCAATAACAAAAACGTTCACTGAACAGTACATCACCTGCGTATCATTAAAAATATGCATGTAATTTATCTCGCAAAATTTTACGGATAATCATATTTTCCTTCTGTCCAGTTATAAAAGTATCCATTGAAATGTAGTTAACCAACATTACTATTTACTTTGCCTTATGATATTTTCCTTTTCTCCAGTAACAAAAAACATTAATTGAAAAGTATGTCTAAACATACATTTAAGATACGCATATAATAAGTTAACTGACATTACAGTTTACTTTGCCTTATATTTTCCTTTTCTCCAGTAACAAATAACATTAATTGTAAAGTATGTCTAAAATACACTTACGATAACCGACATTACAGTTTACTTTGCCTTTATGCACGACCCCTGTCCCACGAACTGCGAAGACGGGCCGAACGTCGCAAGGGTTGGGAAGTCGGAGAACTCTGTGTGCTGTGCCACATGTTCATCATAGTCCTCCTTCACCAGCACCTGCCGACAAACCGTGCACGTGAGGAACGCGATCTCCAAATCCCACGGCTGGGCCTTCGACATGGCACCACCGATCCTCACGACCTTGTTGCTGTTGCCGTTGCCAGACTTCAGGGCCTGGTTGTGCACGGACAGAAGCTCCTGCTGCTTCTTTATGTCGGGCAGGAGACTGATGAGCTCGCTCAGTATCTTGTTGAACTTGTCGTCGCCCAGCAGCTCCTGGCAGCTCTTGTAGTAGTCCGCAGCCGACAGACTGCCCTGCCGGAACTGGCCCGAGTAGGACTTGAACTGGGCGAACAACTCCTGGTCATGTTCCAGCAGGTTGGAGACTTCCGCCACCAGCTTCGCGTTCCTCGCCGAGAAGTCGGCAGGCTTGAAGTAGTCGAAGTTCTCGAAGGCCGTGGTGGCAAGCAGTGGCCTCGGTTTGATGGTCTCGTCCATTAACGTGCTGAGAGTGAAGCCTGGAGGGGGTCGTTCTGATGCTGTGGTGGATTTAAAGCCAGGTGGGGCAGATTTGATGTGACCCAAGCCCGGCGGTGGACCGGTTTTCGTAACAGGAGCTGCCATGGCGATGGGAGAATTCAGTGTCGGGAACTCACCGGGACCACGAGGTTTCAGTGTTGGGAAATCGTCTACTGCATGGGAAGGATTCAGTTTTGGGAAGTTATCAGGAGAAAGTGACTTTCCGTTTGACTTGGATGTATTTCTGTAAACTGTGAAAGCAACTTTGCTTGAAGCATCCTCAGCTTGCAAGATATCAAACTTGTTTTGAATGTTCAGAGGTTTGCCGGTGGCTAATTTGGGAACTGTGTCCACTGCTTCAAATTCGTCAATGGCCTCTTGGCGTCTGTATTCTTTCATCTTCTCCTCCAGTAATCCACCAGCAATGCCATCCAAGGATCCACTTGATGACTCAGAGTATCCAGAGTCTAATTCCACTGACTTTTTAACAACTGGTGTTCTATCTTTAGAACTGAATTCCCTTGATTCTGCAGACTTGCCTGCAACTGGTATTTTATCCATTGGCTTGGCGACACCATTTACATTTTGTCCATTTTTATTTGCCGTGTTTTGAACAGAATCAGTATCCGCTTTGTCCTTCAACTTCTTTTTCTTTTTCTTAGTCTTAGGTTTCGCTTCATCCGCAGAATTAACAGGCGAGTCTTTGTCTACATAATTAGCCGAAGCTTTTGATGCCACTTCCAATTTTTGTCCTGATTTAATATTAGCGTTCTTTTTATTTTTAGCACTTTTAGGAATTTTAACCCACTCAGTGGATGTAGTAATTGGCTTGGAGAGCTGAGGATACTGATCCTCACTTAAGGCTTCACCGATACCAGTGAAAGAACTAGAAACGCTTACGCTATTATTTTTAAATTTTAAATTTACATTATCCACACCCCTTGACCGACAGTCCCCACCATTATTAATAAACTCAAACTGTCCTTTCTTCTGTCCTTTCCCCGACCATGCACCAAGACTCACAAGACCAGCAGAACCAGCCGAAGCTGGGCGGCTTAGTTCGGGGAAGTCCTCTGTTGTCCGTTTTATTGGCACGTTAGTATTTTCATAACCTTTAGCTCTGCTTGATGTATTCGGTCTTGAAGACATATTTGGAGCGTTGCTAGTAACAGCAACACTTCTGTTAGTGTTATCAGAATTTTTTAAAGGACCAGGATGTGTGTTAACTGCTGATGATGACAAAGATGGATAGTCGTCTGAATTAAGAATTCCTGAACTTCGATTTTGCTTGACAGCGACACTCGGAACTGGTGCTTGCGGAGTAGGGGAGATTCTGTCCACCGACGGGTGGCCATCTGAGAGTGTTGGGAAGTTCTGTAGATTGCGCTGCATCTGTTCCTCTTTGAGCCT
The DNA here is from genome assembly GCF_016097555.1 of Gigantopelta aegis. NCBI lineage: Eukaryota > Metazoa > Mollusca > Gastropoda > Neomphalida > Peltospiridae > Gigantopelta > Gigantopelta aegis. The sequence continues at coordinate 63,536,806 of NC_054706.1, forward strand.
CTGAACCTCCTCCTCTTGCTCCGCCTGTCGCCGACTTCGTTCCACTTCGCGCATCTCTCTTTCGTTGTTCTTCAGCGATTCCCTCAGAGAATCTTCTATAGCTTTCTCAAAATTTTCTCTTTCCCTTAAAAATATAAATAAACCATTTTATTATATAACATTTAGTGAAATATCTTAAAATATCAGTGAAATAAGTGTTATCAGTCACTCAGTGACGATAACACATTTTCGAGTGAAAATTTCATTATTTCACTCTAAAATGTGTTATCGTCACTGTAGAAAGTTTTATCTTCACTGTAAGAAAGGCGGAACTATTCTGTTGCTGGTATTTTAAAAATAAAGGTAAATTTGAATGTATTTGTATATTTTTGCTATAGCAATTTATAAAGTTTACAGTTGTAGAGCTGTTTTGTCCATCCCCACCCCCCACCCCCCACCCAATTTTAAATTAAAAAATAAAATTCTTTAAAAAAGGTACACTGTATTGCTCATCTAACATTTACAATAACATCGTCATCATCATGAAATCAGATGTAAATGGAGGATATTTCAAATTTTCTATTTATATATAACTTTTGACAATCTTTTTCTTCTTCTCCCTTTCAGACTGTTACAAGAGTGAAGGATGAACATTGTGAAAAAAAAAGAAGAGAAGTTTTGTTAATAACAAAACAATCACAAGCATATTTTATTCTAAATCCACTGTGCTCGCCTGATGTGCGATCAATCTAGGATCGATTCCTATCGGTGGGCCCATTGGGCTATTTCTGGTTTCAGCCAGTGCTCCACAACTGGTGCAACAAAGGCCATGGTATGTACTATCCTGTCTGTGGGATGTGCATATAAAAGATAACTTGCTGCTAATCGAAAAGAGTAGACCATGAAGTAGTAACAGTGGGTTTCCTCTCTCAATATCTGTGTGGTCCTTAATCATATGACCGACGCCATATAACGGTAAATAAAATGAGTTCAGTGTGTCATTAAATAAAACATTTCCTTCCTAAATCCACTATTCATCCATGGACTGGAAAGAAAATGAACGTTTAACAATACCCCAGCTATTAGGTGTCCAAAATTTAGAAACCATAACAATTAGTATTTAGAGAGAAGAAATCTGCTACTGCAGAAAGGCTACCCTTTACCAATTAGCTAAAACATTTTTCTGCATATCCATTTTGCAAGACAGAATACCACATACCACAGCCTTTAATATATTAATTGTAGAGCACTGACTGGACAGGATAAAGAAATCCAACTGGCCTACGAAAAGAATCGATCCCAACTTTTATAGTACCTATAATTTAACACAGAGCTACAACCCTCATCAATCCAGTAATAAATTTCCACTTATAAAAATGAATACCTGTTTTTGACCAAAAAATCAAATTCCCTGTTGTGGCAGCCATATTCATGCTACACAATTAGGCAAGACAGAGATGAATACTAAATATATAGTACAGGCTGATCTATACTCTTGTCCATACCCAGATAGTAACCAAATTAACCAGATACTAATTTCAATTTTTTTAAAATGGCAACCAACCTAGGGATTTTGGAAGCAATCTTAGCGCTATCATAAAAGAATAGTAGGCTATGACATCACTACAGCATACGCCAAAGTGACATCGTAGTTTACAATGGTTTTACAATTTCGTAGTGCTAAAATAGCTTCGAAAATATGGGCCCAGATTAGGGCCTCTACGAGTCCAAAATAATGGACTCGAGTACTCTAGGGTCAAACTCGACCCGGACCCGAGTACCCGACACTTACACTAGATGATGATGATGAGATTAAGGAATAAACTAAAATAGCATTATGCATCTTAATTCCAGCGCTGAACATTGATGCCAAATCATGCCATTGTATTGCATTTAAAAACCGGTTGATACGTGCAGTGTTGTGACGGACGAACAGCCAGTTTAAAAAGAGAAAAACTAGTGTATGATCATATAATTATTATGTAACTTATATTGATGATTATCTATTGCTGAAATTATTGTCCTACATTGATCAGGGTATTCCACCTTGTATGGGTACTCTAGTCCTATGAACGGACTCGAGTCTTGCAAGACTCAACATGTGCCCGCGTAATAGTGGAGACCCAATCCCAGATTTTTTTCTTTCGCTTAAAATGCTTTTCTGAAAGAGTCATGTGAAACATAATCACATTGATCAGCTATTTACCTGTCATGCCGGTGGGGAGGTCGCTGCTGTCTCGGGGCTGAATTACTGCCTCCTCGAGATCCAGGGTACGTGTAGTCTTCTCCTGTTATATTACCTAAACCAGACAAACAAGACCTATGTTAACACTGTCATTCATCTCAAGATAAAAACAAAACTTACTTCTTCAGAATTACGTGTAAATTACAAAACAATAATATGCGTACTGTTAAAATTGTCATTCACCAGTGATCCCGTAGCCCAGTGGTAAAGCGTTCGCTTCATGCGTGGTCAGTCTAGGATCGATCCCAGTCGGTGGACCCATTGGGCCATTTCTTGTTCCAGCCAGTGTTCCACAACTAGTGTAACACAGGCCGTGGTATGTACTATCCTGTCTGTGGGATGGTGCATATAAAAGTCCCCTTGCTGCTAATCGAAAAGAGAAGCACATGAAGTGGCAACAGCGGGTTTCCTCCCTTAATATCTGTGTGGTACTTAACCATATGTCCGACACCATATAACCGTAAATAAAACATTTCTTTCTTTCCTTCACCAGTGATCCAGGGTGTATGTAACAATAGGGCTAAAGCTGTGATTCGCCAAATATGATCTGCAGTTAAATTTGAGTCAAGAATATGCATATTATATACTTAATAAACTTTTATTTTATGGCATTTTATTTACAGCTCAGAAAGGAATGGGAAATGAAATGGAAGGGAAGAGAAGACAAGCAAAGGGAAGAATATGATCGTCTAATATATACTAATGGAAAGAAATAAGGGAACACATCATATTTGAGGCCAGATCTTTCACTACTAAAGTAGTGATGCCTGTATAAAATACACAGATGTAATGTGGGACTGAATGGCAGTACTGTGGGAGTGATAGCCAGTAACACGATTCACTTCCTGATGCTGTGGATGAGGGTTTTGGGCGCAGTCAGTATTTGCTGTTTCTAGTTCCCTTATTCGTTTTCCATCCATCAGTGGACCCATTAGGCTATTTCTTGTTCCAGCCAGTGCATCATGATTGGTATATCAAAGGCTGTGGTATATGCTATCCTGTCTATAGGATGATGCATATAAAAGATCCATTGTTACTAATTGAAATATGTAGCAGGTTTTCTCGCTAAGACTATACCAAATGTTTGACATCCAATAGCCGATGATTAACAAATCAATGTGCTTGAGTGGTGTTGTTAAACAAAACAAATTGACATTAAAAAATAACACAATAATTAAACACCAACCTCTCTCATGTGGCTTACGTCGCCTTGGCATCTGAATATCAATGTCAAGTGTGCGAACCTCCTTTATCTGCGCTTTCGACAAATTCCGACTATGCTGTTGTGCATAGTGGGCCTTCATGTCAATCTCACCGCGGAATGCGTTTGTAAACTGTACCCGTCTGTCTGCGCAATCCCCGTCTTCACACAGATAGTGGTCAGCTCGGAAGTGTTCCCGGAGGTTGTTATAATCACTGAAAACACAAATAAAGACCATATATCAGTTACGCAAATACAAATGTTTATCCAAGGAAATAGGACACATTATTTTTTGTTCCCGGAGGTTGTTATAATCACTGAAAACACAAATAAAGACCATATATCAGTTACGCAAATACAAATGTTTATCCAAGGAAATAGGACACATTATTTTTTGTTCCCGGAGGTTGTTATAATCACTGAAAACACAAATAAAGACCATATATCAGTTACGCAAATACAAATGTTTATCCAAGGAAATAGGACACATTATTTTTTGTTGTACTACACTCATTAAAGAATTTATTTTAACTACAATCCGAGCCAAACTGTTAAAAACTACGATAAATTACTCCCCTACCTTTAATTACCATTAGATTTTCTCCACTTTTTGTCGAAACATAAATTGCGAAAAAAAAACATTACATTAACATGAATTCCACATATTAGACTGAAACCATATCACCTATATCGACTTTGTTAAGATCTCCCATGACAAAACACATGCAATTTTTCACCGTCTGCCATTTTGATTTTTTGTGGCATACTCTTCAAAGAGGGGTGTAAGCCTAAGTATGTGACATAATTAATCTGACGTCATAATGAATGTGTTATACAGTAGCACGTCAATACATTTTTAGATTATGTCATATCGATTCACCCCTCTTGAAGAGTATTCCATAAACAAGCAAAATGACAGATGGCAGAAAACTATTTATTTTGCCCTATGTGATCTCAGCAAAGTCGATATCGGCGCATCATTAGTCTCATATATATGGAATCTGTATCACTGAAATGTTTTTTTCACAATTTGTGTCTGAACAAAATTTGGGGGAAATCTAACAGTAATTAAAATAAGGAGAGTAATTTATAGTAGTTGTTAACAATTTGGTTAAGATGCCATGTTTTTAAAAAAGTAAAAAAATTAAAGTTGTTTTAAAAATAGTTTATAAGGACAAAAACCTGCTTCAGTCAACTTATAAAAAAAACTAAATCCCAATAAACTGACCTACTCATATATATATATATACCTATATACACATCACTGCAATGTATCATTTAAAGGCTGTGGTTCATCATCATGGGAATTTTTTCGGTTTTTCCCAAACTGTCTTAATCTAAGGGAGGTAACTCCTATTTATAATTTTATCAAAATAATTTCTAACCTACCAAAAAAATGAATGAATATTTAACGACACCTCAACACAAAAATACACATTGGCTATTTGCTTGTCCAACAAAGGTATCTGAATAGGATTAAATTTCTAAATTTAAATCTTGGATCATAAAAATATATAACTATATTATAGATCACTGTCCGTGTCCAACTGTATGCATGTGTTGAACTTTAGTCTGAATCAGTTTCTATCAGTTTTGTTATTTTAACATATTTGGTTGTTGCTTAGAACATGGATATATATGTAAAGCAGTGATTCTTGGCTCCCAAGCCCAACTCTGCTATATGATCTGGGACAATTTTTTATTTTTATTTTTTAATTTCTAAGCTACCAACTGATGCTTACTTATAGTATTCATTGGTGCCATGCGTGTCACAGAAGTGACAGAAGTAATGATCTTTCCTCAGGTGACGATGAAGTTCATCTTTATCCATGTACCGGTCGTCACAAAACTCGCACAGTGGGTGACCTTTGTACGACGTGTCATCCGGGTCACCGGTCCGCCGGTGAGTGGCGAGATCTTTGCGATTATAAAACTTCCGCTCGGAACTGAACAGCTGTCAAAAAGAACATTTAACAGATAGGTAATTTTAAGTTTCAAATTTTATTACCAACTATACATGTGCAAGTAACCTACCTGATTATCTAGAATAAACACATTTTTCACATGCATGAAAAATGTTAAGTGCTATCAGTCATTGGCATAGGCAAATGAATTTCGTAGATGTTTGCTATTTATTTGTATTCTGTATGTGTAGTACAAATGTACTAAAAACAATTTAATCCGTATTAGTATTATTTGTATTTAACAAATTCTGGAACAGCCCTAATTACTATACTAAAACAACAAACATTCTGAGAGTACTGCTAAAGCAATACATGTACCCTACAGGGCCCAATACTTCTTTTTTTCTTTTCTTTTTTATTATTATTTAACGACGCACTCAACACATTTTATTTATGGTTATATGGTGTTAGACATATGGTTAAGGACCACACAGATATTGAGATATGAAACCAGCTGTTGCCACTTAATGGGCTACTCTTTTTGATTAGCAGCAAGGGATCTTTTATGTGCACCATCCCGCAGACAGGATAACACATACCACGGCCTTTGATATACCAGTCGTGGTGCACTGGCTGGAACGAGAAATAGTCCAATGGGCCCACCGACGGGGATCGATCCTAGACCGACTGCGTATCAAGCGAGCACTTTACCCCTAGGCTACGTCTTGCCCCAGGCCCAATACATTTCTGTATCTCCTAAGTTCAAGGGATATAAATCTGTAAGAAATGGGTAAATTGCCATGAAAGTGAAACTTGAACTTTAACGGTACATGATAAAGCTAATTACTAAATTTCAGCTCACCATCTCGATGCATAGTGAAAAAAAAAAATCTGGAAATCTATAAGTGGGATAGACAAAAAAATGGAGATGAAACCTGTTGTCTCCTCCGGTTGGACTGGTTGGACCGGTAGGTGATTAAAAGGAACACTGTTCTAATACTAAACAATTACTGTATAAGCAAACAATTTCCTTACAGGACAAATAACATTTCACAGTTTATATATATATATATATATATATATATATATATATATATATATATATATATATATATATATATATATATATACAGGGTTCCAGCTGCCGTTCGTCATTGTCGCCAATTGGCGAATTATCACAAATTTGGCTATAATCTGATCAATCAGGCGATACAAAATGGCAATTTATTTTTTTCAACCAATGTTTCCCGAAATTCGGATTATCTTATTTTCCTAATATATATATATATATATATATATATATATTTAATGTCGCCGCCATTCCAAAGAAAATATATGCGCGAAACCCTTGCCCTTAATAAAATAAAATGTGGATGCAGTGAATCGTGAACCAATCAAATCGTTAACGATTCCTCACGAATAAAATCTACATACAGGGCTCTGTTCAATCGAGTACTTCATTCGTATGAATATATTTATTTCAGTTTGCGTAAGCTCGGTATAACCTATTAAAACGCCAGATATGCCGGTCCACAATTTTTTTTTTTAAGTTTCACACCGAATTATATCCTTATGTTTTATCTACCAAGATAATTTGCATTTTGTATCATTGTTTAGGTTTAATTTTAAAACATTGTTCTAGTAAATCAAACATTCGTTCAAATGCAATCTTTAATCACAGTTATCACGTGGTGATGCTAAGCATTGCGGGACCGCCAGTGATTACAACACAATGCCATGACCAACCAAGTATAAACGGGATCGCGATTTGAAATCTCAGGTACAAATAACAGATATGCTTCTACCCGTTCGGGAAGTCCACATGGCTGACACCGACATCAACGAATCAACTGAAACTTGCGCCTCCACTACTGAGAATGAAACTAAAGATAATTATGACGGCATGTACCTGGTTGACATTTCGACCACCGATAGCGATACTATCGGCGATAGGCTTGTTGATCGTACGAAGATATTAAAACATCCCGACCACAGACTTCTGACACAAATAAAATTTAAACATCAGGGATTTACCGGACGCACAAAACTTGCGTATAGGATGCACTAAAACTTAACTGGACCCGCAAAAATAGAGATACTGCGTCCCGTGGGACGCATAAAATATTTGACATTTTCAGTAACCCTGTCCACTATCAAAGATCGATCATTCTGTGTAACACACTATTTCTTTTCTACCTATAAACTGCGTATTCAAATGGGGATTCCCCATATCGAAAACAAAAAGTTTTTATCTCTGGGAACACTGCGTCTTTATCCTTTGCTGCGCTTAATCGGGTAAAGTTGGTAATTTCCGGAAAGAGATCGCGGATTTGTGATCATTCGGAACTTCTCGTCAACAGGCCGAACACAATCAGAAATTCCCGGGCGAATAAAACAAATTGGTTAAATGTTCTGATTTGCATTAACAAACAAGTAGCACGATTCACAAATAACACATGGTATTGTGAGTGTCATTTAGCTTACAGGAAATGGTTCAAATAATTATACAGATCAAAGTGAAATGTTTATTTTGAAAGAATAAACAATGAATACCGACATTGATTTCCCGAAAGGAAAAACAACCACACAGCTTGTTAAATTTACTTTAATGAAACATATAGTATACACGTGATTTGTTGTCTGCAGCTCTCTGTCGTTTGTGTAGTTTTGGGACCCTTTGTTTTTAGGTGGGGACCCCAGAAAAGAAAGAGGTGAGTCCAAGGGACCACCATTTCAGAAAAAGAAGGTAAATCCCTGTTTAAACATATACACTTTTACTTCGCGTTGTTTTTATTTCATAATTATAGTTTGTTAACAATCTGAATGGGCCATTTAAAAAGCAGTTCAAGAAAACCTGAAAAGAATCACAAACGTATTGCTCACTAGGACAAATACACCACATGAATTTGAGAATAAATTACACAAATATAAATATTAAAATTTTCAATCCGCTCTTTTGGCTATAAAATTTATATCGTGGCTATAAAAGTAAACATTTGGCTACAACTTTGGCTATTAATGAAAATTTTCCAGCTGGAACCCTGTATATATACATAAAAACTTCCTGTAAACCAGGAAATGTTAGCGAGCATAAAATTTGCAAATTTAGCGAGGCCATATAAGACGCTAATATTTAATGTCGCTATAATCAAAAACTGTATTAAATATTTTCCTATAAAGTCTGCCATTATGCAGCCATATAAAACATACCTGCAGATGCTTGACACACAGATCACAACAAAACAGTGAGTGCTGCTTGCGCATGTGGTCCTTCAGTCCTAAAAACGAATGGTCCGGTTTTCGATCAGGACATAATGAGCAAGAATATTCCAACAGCTTCAAGTACTGCCTACGAGTTTCTTCGGTGTCAAAAAATATCCTATGTTTCCAGTTGCTGATAAACTGTTGTCTTTTATGGTCAGAATACTTCTTCAGATTGGTTATAAACAAAACCTGAAAGTAAAATATAATTTTAACATTATTTACTGGTAAAATGTTATAGACATATCTACAGTGGGTTCTGCATAATTACATAGGCTCTGTGCAAACAGACTATTATTCAATTACCCGATCTAGTCATTTACACGAAAGGTCGTAAGTTGATATTGCACTATTTCGTTCCATTTAATGCTAAACTGATATTCAGTGCACCGTAACGAAGTGGAGTAAACAGTGTAAAATTGACCGGCATATTTTGCAAGGTTACCCTCTACTTAAACGTTACACTTTTATGAGGTGAGGGGCTTTCTTTTCGTTCAATAAAAGAAAGTTACCTTAGTGGCTGCTTTTCGGTTTTCCTTCATGCATCTTTTACGATAATCGACGGGTCAGGAGTAAATTCCTGCCAGTAATCATCAAACAGACAACCAACCAAACCATAAATATACTTTCCCTTCTTAATAATTATAATTTTAACATCAGTCACAAAAACAACTGTTGCATGAGTATGGTGACTTTATTTAAAGTATATCGTCAACGTCCCTAACTGCGTTATTCTTCCAAATTCGTTTAGTTTGTTTTCGTGCACAATCAACATCTGCTTCGTTGTTTGTTTGTCGTTCATTTACAAGATTTTTCTTCACAGTTCAAGAACATTTTCATTAACAATAAAGTTCAAACAAGTAAGTATAATTTTGAGTGTATAAATTGGGTTAATTAAGAATCAGTTCATTAGAAAAATTATATTTTACAAATTATTCACTGGTATGAACGTAATGCCTGTCTGTACTATTGACGAAGTATTGGCAATAGGTATTGGTAAAACGCAGACCAGACCAGAACGCTTGAGAAACTGAATTAAATTATTTATCCTTTTATTAAAAATTTTGTAATAATAATACACACAAAAAAAAAGGTTCGTCAACTGTGCATAGTTAAGAATGATATATTATTTAATCATGTAGTGGGTTTTAAAAAAAAATAATTACGAACTATGCATGCGCGGAAATTACCATCCTTTCCAGATTACTGTATGGTGGTACACTTTTGTTTACTAGAATAGATTCGTATTACGTCTATGTTGTTGATTTTGTTCCTTAACTGATTGAAATATATTTAATTTCATGTACCGTAACTGTCAAAGCTAAAAAAATACAACTTCTTGATTTCACCAAATACTTTCAGCACCACACAATTTAAAATTCTGCTTTTGTATTAAATACAAAACACAATAAATGTGTTAATAAACTTGTATCATTTCCAGCCCATTCGAATTACTATAACTGCTGTCAAATAAAAATAATTTTGTTTGCAATAAACGTCACTTTTAGCAGTAATAGTAGATCTGGAAATGATTTTAATTGACTGAAACACACCTTATTGCATATGGTATTAATATAATATTATATAATATATAGGGTTACACCGTATATACTACCAAATCAAATCCCATAGACGACAATAGTAACATATGTGGCTAAAACGCCTACCTGCAGATATATCGATCGACATAAACGCCACGGATATAAATACTACTACCCCTCACACTTAAAGTGAATCAGACAAAGTTGAGGGTCAAGATCAAGATGCTCATTTCTGAAATAACGGGTAGCGTCTATGACTACCCTAGTTCTTTACAAAATACAAGTACCTTTTTTTTTTACAGGTATCCCATACATCTTTCAAGCACAAGGCTACTTGACACAGTGGTACTAGATGAAATAAAATTGCATACATTTTTTGCCTAGACAAAACTTTTTTTTATTACCACCAACACACTCACATTTATTACTAATCACAGGACTAGTGGTGTTCACTTCTCTATCAAAAGTTGGGTGCACCTCGAACTAACCCATCCAGAAGCTATTTGGTTTAGTATTACCATTACACAATACATCGTAATTTACATTTGCCATAATACACAACTTCCCAATTTCATCATGTACAAAGAATGAAATCATGGGTTCGGGATGTCTTGTGGATTTTTAATTTTGCCCGCACACTGATTTAATGTCACTTACAAGATATGGCCCCCATCTGCAGGGCTCACCCTAGATCAAAAATACCTGTAGCCAAAATATTAGCCAAATGGAATTTTTATTAGCCATATTGAAAATGCTTTAGCCAAATTTGTTTTACGCAGTACTGTATTGAGTATTTATATATGAATATGAAAACGTATCTTTTTCAGCTAATTGTGTACAAACTGGAATAAATAGGAATAACAAAACATCAATGGGGGTAGGGGCAGTTAATATATTAATTTCGATTTTTCAGCGGGGGTGGGGTTGGGATGGGGTTATGCAATATCTTCAGAGTTTGAAGCCAGTACCCCATACACCCACCCCTACTTCTAAGGCCTATGACATTAAATTAACAAACATACAGATAATGGCTGTGGGTGGATGTTTATGGATGGTGGGTGTTTTTTGTTTTCTTCCTTTTTTCCCAAATAAAAATTTGAGCTTTTTTTTTTATTTATATATAGAGCTCATTATTTCTTTAAATAGCAATCTTTATGTTAGTTTCAATTGTTTTGTTTTTTTCTTTGCTTTTTTTTTAAGTGACCCGTCAATTCCCCACCCCAAACAATTTCATAATTTGTGCCATGTTGTTGCGGTTGATTTCAGCGTCGTGTTAAATGCTTGTGATTTCTGCTTACAAAATTTAAAGACTGCATGTTCATTTCCGGCGATCGCGATCTGCATGGGTACGAAATTAACAAAGACAAAGGAATAAACAAAAACTGCAGTTAGGTATTCATTGATGCGAATAACTATTGTTTTTCTACAAATTTACATCAAGATTTACTTTTGCGTACTCGTATTGTTTAATGTCCGTAACGATGTCTCTTGACACGCGGGTGTCGGCTGACTCTGAAGCGTGACGTATATTCCACCGAGAGCTGTCCTCAGTTCAGCCAACGAACGTTCTTCCTAACGTTCGCGAACTATTTGATTGGTGTTCGTCGTGTCCATTTGGTTTAACGTGAAGCGCACAAACCAGTCTAGCGAACTTTTTGTTTTCGCTCGGTCTGGCTGAACTCGGCCCTGAACTGGCATGTGCATTCAAATTGACACGCATTGTCGGTCTGTTTTTATTACTTTGGTTCAAAGATTTTACAAAGTAAAAATAACAAGCTACAGATCTTCCAGACATTGCTGTCATACATGCTGAATGCATGCCGTTAAAATTAATAACCGTGATTATTAAAATACGCAAACATCATTAAGGCCTACGCTGTATTCTGCATGACACCGTTTCTCGTTACCGGTCGCGAGATCGCTAGATCGCTATTACACTAATTGAATATTTGGTAGGATTATTATGTTTAAGGTGTCGGATAGATTATGTAACCATTTGTTCACATCAGAAGACAGATATGGCTTAGCCAAAATTTTAGCCACTTGCAAATTTTATTAGCCTTTTTTTTTTTAAATTAGCCAGTGGCTAATTTGGCTACCGACAGCACGAGCCCTGCATCTGGACCCATTCTTAACTGTTTTATCCATCTGGTTTGCAAACTGCGCAAGTTAATGTTTCCAGTTTATTTTTGGTAAATAAAACAACACATGTATGTAGTGTCATGAGTGCCTTTAGCAGTTATCTGTGGCAGTGCTAAATTTGGCCCACGCACCTAATTTGGGATATTTCGGTTCCGCATCTACATTTTCCAAATGTTGCAATTTTTGTAATCGGGATAACTCATAAAATGTCAGCATTTCCAAAAGTATACTGTAACTTCACACAATCGAAATTATTGGATGTTAAACATTTGGTAATTTTGACATATTGAGAGAAAACCATTAGTAGCAAGGGATCTTTTATATGCACCAACACACAGACACAATAGCACCAGTGTCTGCGCTTAACTTTTTTTTTTTAGTTGCCATCCGGGCAAGTGGTGACAGCACTTTCACTTGCCCAGATCTATTTTCACTTGCCCAAATAATATTTCACTCTTTAAATAAGTAACAGACATGCCACTGTGACTCCCCACTGTCACTGTCAATACATTTGTGGTATTTCCAACAAAGATGCTTGCGTTCACCAAACGTTGAGCACTGGTATAACCAACACAACCCCTTCCTCACCCACCCCATCTCAATGAAATAATAATAATTTAAAAAAAACCTAAAATATAATGTTCAGTGGATACAATCTATGACTTGTACACATAACCAGGGCTGAATCTTGTCGACATGAATTTGTGCCCAGTTTTACATGCCACTTAACTTACCTTACACCTATTCTTATATTGGGCATATGTTTATATGTAAAAGCAGACCTATACTTTTTCATGGTGCAAAGTAGGCTACATAGCTGTACTTTTATTTATTTATTAATTATTGATTAAAAAAAATATATATATATATCGGTCGCCAGGCGGGCAACCTTACTGTGGGTTTTCAGTCGCCCGTCGTCGTTTTCAGTTGCCAGGGGCAATCGGGCGACCGTCAAGTTCTAACCCTGCAATAGCACATACCACAGCCTTTTATATACCAGTTGTGGTGCACTGGCTGGAACGAGAAATAGCCCAATGGGCCCACAGACAGGGATCGATCCTGAGCGACTGCACATCAAGTAAGTGCTTTACCACTGGGCTATGTCCCGCCCCAGCAAGAGGGGATGAAGAGCACGGCAATACATTGCTGTTGGCTGGGGTGAAATTTTTAGGACTTTATTGCATGACAGCAATTGCTGTAGTGTCGTCATCTAATTCAAACCCTGCTTGTTGGGAAAGAATTCTACCCATACCTCTCTATATCAAAGTCTCTAAGACTAACCCTAAACCTAACCTTAAAACTAACCCTAACCACTGAAAGGGGGTACAAGTCAAACTCATGTCGCTTGCTGTATTAAAGCGGAAATCTGTGCCTATTCAGACTCAGAGGCAAAGTTTAATCTGTCGCTCACCAAATCCGAATTAAAGTTGAATTTGGCAAATATATTTAATTACTAATTTGCCAAAAAGCTAGTTAATAATTGTCTGTTGTTCATAGGTGATAGAGGTACCACTATTCTGCTGTTTGGCTAAACGTAACTTGAATTTGGCGACAGGTTTTCCTAGCAAAATTCTGCAAATTGCTAATATTTCATGGGCTTCGGACCTAAACCCGGAGAGGCAGGCAAAAATTATATCTTTTTATCATAGCGATGTCTCTGACAGCTGAGTGTCCGTCTAGACCGTGAACGATAGAGCACTCAGATTGGGTTTGGCTACGACTTTTTTAATGTCTTTACCGGCTTTAAATTATAATTATTTTGAACGTCAGTGCTGGCCGTTTTTAACCTCGATTCTTATAAAATATCAATAACAGTAATAAGTATACCTCGGGTAGATCACTCCTGCATATAGCACAATACAGTTGTTTGCACAATATTCGCATTCTAGTTAAACATTTGTAGCAGACTGGATGATCACAGGGTCCAACAGCCCACACGGAAACATGCTCGTGGCACACATTGCAACAATTTTCAGACGATTCCTGTCTTTCCATATTATTTTCAAAGATTATACTGACAAAATATTGTATGAACTGGTTAATTAAAACGCCCAAATAACACTATATCAGATTTTCAGAAGTTATGAAACCAAAAATACGTTTCAAGTTTATATTTCCAAGTATCAGTTTCGTGGAATGGCGCAATATGCATAAAACGTCATCAATGTGTGCTTGGAAATTATTTCAGATTATTCATGGTAAATCTCGAAGATTCACGTTTGGCGCGAGAATACAAGTTCGACCCTTGATATTTCTGTTTTGGTATAGTTTTAGTCCCATATGTACGGTGGCTGATTTCCGCCAAAACAAATAAATCACTACTTTTAGTATGGCGTTTTAATGCCGTAATAGGGCATTATAACGCCGTATTACAGCGTTATAATGCCCTCTTACGGCGTTATAACGCACTATTACTGCATTATAACGCCCTATTAATTCGCTATAATGTGGTTAATTTGACCAAATATGATATAACATCTAGTAGTTATATTTCACACCCACCCCCCTTTAATAAAACAAATATTTACTGATGTTTTAATGTAGTGTACATGGTTTCCTTTCTTTTAACATACTACATGCCAGTATTTTAAAGACAGTATACGGTGACACATTATTTCAATTAGCGCCTTGAACAGATTTATAGTGATGACCTTAGAAAAAATGGCACCATATTTTTTTCTTAATCTGTATACAATAATGATTATTAATATCATTGGTTCCAAAAATTAACATGAAATTCCCACGGGACCTATTTTAACTACATATGCCCTTACACTATTTAGCGAATTAACGCCGTAAATTATGGCGTTAATATGCCGTAAAATAGGGCGTTATAATACAGTAATAGTGCATTATAACGCCGTAAGAGGGCATTATAACGCTGTAATACGGCGTTATAATGCCCTATTACGGCATTAAAACGCCGTACTAAAAGTATTTGTTTGTGGTAGGAAGGTGTGGGTAAACATAATATAAGATTGCAACTTTTTAGTACGGCGTTATAACGCCCTATACAGCGTTATAACGGCTTATTTTACGGCATTACAAAGCCCTAAATTAGAGCGTTGTAATGCCGTAACATAAGGCGTTATAACGCTGTATAGGGCATTATAATGCTGTATATGGCGTTATAACGCCGTACTAAAAAGTTGTAAGTTTGTTTGGCGGAAATCGGCCACCGTACATATGCCTTGTGTGACAGGTTAATTTGATAATAAATTATGGTTATATGGTTTAAACCTATTTTACTGAACATTGTATTCTTCTTTTCTTTCATAATTTTATACAACTGAAATAGACTTTATTCGAAATATAAACAGCCTGAGTTGTGTAATGTTATCTCCTCATTTAGGAGATAACCATATGGAGTTTTTAGATTTGCGGGTGTTATTGTCTATTTGATCCCGCAAATGTTATTTGTGACCGAAGGCGTTAGCCGGAGGTCAAAAATGAAACATTTGCGGGCATCAAATAGACAATAACACCCGCAAATCTAAAAACTCAATATCGTTATGTCCATTTTAAACTGAATGGTTTTTCTACAGAACTGACTGTATATTTGGTATTTCTTGAAAAAATACCTGGCTACAATCTAACTATAGACCCTTGAATCGTCAACTTCGCCTTTAATGACGTTATTAGCTTTCCGAGTGTTATTGTCTATTTGATCCCGAACAAATAATGTAATTAACCAATCACAATACAGAACACACTCGCCGTCAGTTTACATATTTGACTAAACGTTGGCAAAACATTTGTGTATCTGCATGGTTTAAGTTTACTTTATTATAAAATTAACCTTGAACAAGCGTATCTTTTCCTTTTTTGTGCCCAGTATAATTTTATTTATTTATTTATATTTACTTTCGTTTAGGCAATTTATCAAATCCCATTGGCAAAACAACTTTGTGTTCCTCGTGACACATAGACAACTGCAACTGTTATACAAAGTTAACAGTGATATTTATCTTTTACAATATAATATTATTTTGTTTTTGTTACTCCAGCGGACACTCATAATTGTGGCAATAATTATATTCATAATTAGTATAACTCCAATATTATTGGACGAATGGGCGCTTTAAAAATGCAATGACTCTGTCCGTAGCCTACTATAAATTCGAGGCATGGGATTTTTAATCCAGATACCGACTCCTAACCCTGAGTGAGTGCTCCGCAAGGCTCAATGGGTAGGTGTAAACCACTTGCGCCGACCAGTGATCCATAACTGGTTCAACAAAGGCCATGGTGTGTGCTATCCTGCCTGTGGGAAGCGCAAATAAAAGATCCCTTGCTGCCTGTCGTAAAAAGAGTAGCCTATGTGGCGACAGCGGGTTTCCTCTAAAAACAGTTTCAGAATGACCATATGTTTGACGTCCAATAGCCGATGATGAGATAAAAAAAATCAATGTGCTCTAGTGGCGTTGTTAAATAAAACAAACTTTACTTTACTTTACTTTACTTTACCTACTATAAATGTAACATCATCACGAGTTGGCAAATATAAATAATGGTGTCAGGTAGTTCAAAGACTTTGCATTCACGCCTCTCCTTTGTAATAAAATGTTATTTTAATACAATTAATTACAGAAATTTGGTTTTTAGAACTTAAATAGAACTTTGTTTTTTTTAAATTACCTGTGAACGTGGATAAAATGAAAAATTATAGCAATATTGAGAACAGTATGTAAAACGTTTTACATTGTTTTTATATACATGTACATGTAATACTTATATATTGAAAATAAAAGGTTTTTTAGAGGGGAAAAAATAGCTGAGATAATAATTAGAATAACAAACTTGGTATCACTCATTATAAAATTTACGTCACTTGTAAAATAATGTTTCCATCACTCGCTAAAGCTCGTGACGTAAAAATTATTTCCAGATTCGGGCATTTCTGTTTAATTCGGACGAAAGCCATCCTGCCCCCATACGGGACCCCGTACGCCTATGCCTATACCCTGTTTGTTTTTAAATATTTGCAGATAAAATGCCTACAAGCCGAATTTTACATAACATATATGTAAATGACCATTGTACAAAATGGTACGACATGGCTTTGGTACGAAACGACATTGGAATTATATCAATCTAATTAAAATTAGCTCCACTATTACATGTGGATCTAAAGACAGCCAGTTGGAGCTCATGTCCACCAATCAAAACCTTACTTGCAAAATTCTGCCAGTGATTTAAAAATAATTTGAAAACATTCCGAATTATCCTGAGGGTATACGACATGTTTCGTGTGAATTACGAATGCCTTAAAACATGTTTTATTTTATAAAATAAATAATTTGTAATGTAAAACTGAAGATTGATTTAGGTTTTTTTAATTTTATAAATAAATAAATAATGTTTAATGTAAAATTGAAAACTGATAATCCACCCCGTACGTATTGGTATGGTTCGCTGTACTGCGGCCACTAAAATAGACTCGCCCGATATTTTTAGAATTTGTATGCTCCCAAATAACGTTATAAAAGGCGGAGTGTGATTGGTCAATATTTAAATTATTATTTACAGACGAAATGTTACCTGGACATTGGGGACTACGCAGTGTTGTTAGTTTTAAATCACTGGCAGGATTCTGCAAGTAAAGTTTTGATTGGTGGACATGAGCTCCAACTGGCTGTCTTTAGATCCACATGTAATAGTGGAGCTAATTTCAATTAGATTGGAATTATATGACATGGTACGAAATAGCCGGGTAGTAGGCCTATAACATGAAATGACCATGATACAAAATGACTATGGTTCATTTTTAATGCTCAAAGTGTATTATGTTTGTACAATAATTTGTTTTTTGTTTTTTTTTAATCGTAAAATTAAAAACAAAAATTCAACCGCACTTTATCTATCTTTATCCATTTCATTCTTAACATTTGTTTATTTTATTGATTTTTAAAAAATGTTGTTCTAAAATATCTCATAAATGATGTGCTAGGGTGTCATTAAACAAATATGCATCGTTTGTCAATTCGTTCCAATTCAGTATTTTACTTAGAGGAAGAACTAGCTTGGGGATGAAATGTCTTGAATTGAACTAATGTGGGGCCGAAATATTTTATTATTGACTGGTTGTGTGTCATATATTTATAAATTAGATATGCGCAGACAATTAATAAAATCTGGTTTATTAATAATCTATGCGGAAGAGTGACCTAATAATTATTTTTATAATTAATAAATTGTCTCCCAAAATTAATTTTAAAAACAACCATAAGTAAAAACTTTAAACCCTTATTGTATTAAAACCCCACTCCAACCTTTCCCCCCAAAACAATGTACTTTGTGACGTTTAAGTTTATGCACATTACTTAGACTGGGTTTTAGACCTATATTTAAGCGTTGGTTTTTCTTGTAATGCAAAGCGTAATATATTTAGTTTGTAGTGTATAACATTATTAAGCTGTAGCAATGATGTCGAATCCTGCAGTTGGAGGCACAGCTTACGGGGCTGGAAAGGCCGGTGGGCCGTTTGATCCAATAGAATATATAAAAAAGCCACAAGTTATACTAAGATTAATTAGTTTGGTGAGTTGATAATGTTCGTGTAAATCACATCATTTTCCCAAGTATGTTTCGGTTCCACTGCGGCTATTTCGCATTATCGATTCGCTTGTGACTTGCACTAAAACTGAACGGGGCCTTCCCCTTGGTGTCAAGCGTTTGTTTTCTTTATTGAAATAGGAAGGACTTTCCTTTGGCACTGTCACTAACCCTAACCCTAACTCTCTATGATAAGTATTTATAATGTTCTTTATACGTGACAGTGCCAAAGGAAACTCCTACCAGACACTGTTGTGTTAAGAATGTGTAAGATTTATGGTCATATTGTTGCCATCATCATGATCATGTGACCCCATGAGTCTATATATTATATATCCTTGAGTAACAGGATAACAGTCATTTCCCCTTTATTACTTGTTCACCCAAGTAGTTTTTTTGAGCATGGTCGATTCGTACCTCCAACTGAGTCGTTTCGCCCCATGTTTCGATTCGCCCTAATTTTTATTTTGTTAATAAAGTACATTCATTCATTGATTTGTCCTATATCCATTGATTTTTATGTCACACATTGCAGTCTATATTGCGTGTTTATATTTACAGATAAAAAAAATATTATAATTTTGTTTATTTCCAATATTATTTACTCAAGCAATATATACGAAATACATACAGGCCTTAGATAATGTACAGACAATGTATTCACATTTATTATTTTATAATTAATTTATGAACAGTCACACTGCATACCACTGATATACTGTGGTTTCTTATTAAATATACTACATACCCAGCGAGGTTCAAACGCCAACTAAGGTATGTTGATTTCGCCTAGCTTCAGCTGACAGAAATTAAACAGCTGATGAGGCATTAATATCCAAAGACAGAAAATTAACTAATATTTTGTAATGAATAATGAATAAACAGAAGAAAAAAAATACTTCAAAACTATAATGATATATTTATTTGGGGGGTGGGGGGGCGAAACGATTTGATATAAATGAGATTTAGGGCGAACCAACCCTGGGTGAATAGGACTACAGGCGAAACAATGCAGAGTTCGAAATGGTTTTAGGGCCAAACGACCCGGATGCAAGTAACCGTGAACTGGCTATTAACGGGAAATAGTTTGGGCAAGTGGTCCTTATTTTCCCCCTAACAATTTTAAAGAAAAATTTGTTAGAATTATTTTAAGGTTAGGGTTAGGGATAGTTATATATACAGTATCTTTTAAAACAATTTGTTCCATAAAACCAACATAATTTTTATATATCATAATCCAGTATTACTATGTTTTGCCTTTGAAAAATTAGACATTTTGACTTCTGTGTAAAATTTACTATACAAGGGTGCTTTTTATGATGCTTTTGGAAGAAATATAGCACAGAAGACAGAATGAGGCATTATGAGACTAAATCTTCATTTTATTCCATAGACATTCGGTTAATTCCATCAAAATACACCCTATGAGATTTATAAGTATTCAAATTCAGTTTCACTTGTTGATCCACTGTGTGGTTGAGTGGATACAGTGCTCAGCTATAATCCCGATGGTCTGGAGTTTGAATCCAGGCCAAGCACTACGTCGTTTGTAGTTTGCAATACCCAGTTAATATAGTTAATTAATTCAGTACCCCAATAGGGGGGAAAATACGGGAGTCTTTCCGTCAAAACCAACCAACAAATGTTAATATCCAAACCATTTTCTGTTGTGAAGAGATTAAATGCATGTCGTAGTCTAATGTTGAGCTTCTTCAGCTACTCCTGTAAATCGGGCTATTGTTTTCAAGAGTTACACGTGACGTCACCAAAACTCTTTATGAAATGAATCTGCGAAGCAGACGAGACTTTGACAATGACAGCAGTGTAAAACTTTGTTTATTTAGGTTTGTTTAATACTACACAACATTTGATATATGCACACAGTACAAAATGGTGGTTGTGCATTCATTTCTCTATGTATACAAATATTTTAAATGTTTACTTATTTGTGCATTTAGTTTTTTGGAAGGTTTTCTTAATTCAACAAAAGTATTTTGATGTCACGGTTCAGTCGTATGCAAATTCCTTTAAAACGAGTCAAATGGAAATAGACCAATTTATGGGGTAGCCCGGTTCACGTTTTTCATGATATATTGAATTCCATCCAATTAAAAAAAAAAACCGCTACTGTGCATGTTCAATCCAACAACCGGATAAATTTAACGACATCATTGTTTACCATGTCCAATACAAAGTAGAATTATATTTAAAAACTTTTTATTTACCTTTGCATTGAATTTTTATTAGCCATATTGAAAATGCTTTAGCCAAAATTGTTTTACGCAGTACTGTATAGAGTATTTATATATGAATATGAAAATGCATCTTTTTCAGCTAACTGGAATAAATCTGAATTAAAAATCTGTATTACCTGATCAAAACAAAAGACAGCAATGGGGGTAGGAGCAGTTAATATATTGTTTCGATTTTTCAGCAGGTGTCGGGGGGGGGGGGGGGGGGTAATGCATTATCTTTAGAGTTGGAAGCCAGTACCCCATACACCCACCCCCCACTAACATTAAACATGCCTGTGACATTAAATTAACAGACATACAGAAATATGGGGGTGGGTGGATGTTTATGGAGGGTGTTGTTTTTTTTCTTCCTTTTTTTTTTTAATATCAAACTTATTATTTCTTTAAATAGCAATCTTTATGTTAGTTAGAATTGCTTTTTTTTCTTCTTCTTTTTTTTCAAGTAACCCCCAACAATTTCATAATTAAAAAATTAATTTGCACCATGTTGTTGCTGTTGATTTCTGTTCCTATGGGCCTGCGTGTTAAATGCTTGTTGTGATTTCTGCTTGTAAAATACCTAGGCTAAGAATGCTAACTTCACAGTATATATTCCATTTATAGAAAAAAAAACCAAGTTAATAAAATTAGAATTTACGGTCTTTTTAAAATCCAGTTCTCATTAAATGTCACCTCACAATCTTACAAATGTATATCTAATATTATCTAACAAATATGATTATTGTAAACTATTTTTATTCAGTGTATATTTAACTGCAGTTTGTATGAATACTGCATGTTCATTTCCTGCAATCTGTATGCGTGCTCTCGACCATGGGTACGAAATTAACAAAGACAAAGGAAATAAACAAAGTGCAGTTAGGTATTCATTGATGCGAACAACTATTGTTTTTCTACTCTTTAACAGCTTTTCATTTTCAAGTATCAATAAATTTTCAAGAATATAGGAAAATGGTGGCTGAAAAAAAGAAGAAAAAAAGCTCAAGTGGCTGAACAAAAAAAAGAAGCTTTTTTTCTACAAACAGTAAAAAAAATCCACTAATATTGTTTGTCAATAGCAGTTGTGGATCTGACACAAACAGCCTTCCATACATCACCCCCCCCCCCCCCCCCCCCCCATTAAGAGTGTCAGTCATGTGACTTGTAAATAAATATAGACAAAACTCATGTAGATGACAATCATTACCGATCTGTCAAATCTAGTCTCATCATTTATAAAGGTTTTAATACATTATTACCTTTGGATGTGGTTCCTGTATGCAATAATACAATTACCGGTACTGTACAAGGGAGAAAAAACAAATCTTACCCTTTTCCACCCTCATTTTCTATTTTGATCGATCGAGGCTTAGTTAGCTGATACATATATGCAGTGGTATTAAAGTTTGCACTTGCGCAATGTGATTAGAAAGAGTGCGGAAGTGATATGGGATGGAATTTGATAGTTTAGGATATAGTGCATACTTTTTGCAGATATAGTGATCCTAACCCAGTGACTTACCAGTACCACATGCCACTGATAAAACACCTGAGTAACAAAATACAATTTTGAAAATGCTGCATTACAGTCAAATGTTTAATTAACGTCCTGACTACTGGATTAATTTTTGACAACAACCTCATTGAGAGGGTTCAAGTTTATAACTTGTACTCACATTTTTTCCACTTGAAAAATTCATAAATACATAAAATAATGACATCTTGAGAAATCATTCATTTATTTTCCTGTATTTTTCTTGATCTGTTTAAATATAAATTCAGCATCATTTTAAAAAACTACAAAAAATGTTAATTACAAATTACTAGCACTGAAATTGTAACAGACATATAGGAGATCACTGGACTTGAATACTATACAAGTTAAAGAGTCCAACATGTATTTTGCATGTACCGGGCTGCGAATCCTGTACCTACCAGCCTTATGTCCGATGGCCTAACCATAACACCACTGACGCCGGTGGTCTTTTTGAAAGTTGCACCGAAAATGGCAATATCAAATAAAATATTATATTTACGGAAATAAATTCATCGACCAAGTGCTGAGGTGTTGTTAAATATTCTTTTTTCATTTCTTTCTAAAATAATAAGCTTTGTTATAGGCATAGCAGGATTCATCTAATTCTTTTCAGGACCAGGTAACCCCACTCCCATGGCTAGTGGTATTTAATGATAGGCTATTGAATAAATACTATAGCCTTGCCCAACATTTTGGTCAAATGTTGCATTTAAGTCTATTTTGTAAATATGAATATCCTGCCCCCCCCCAAAAAAAATAATTAATAAATAATAATAAATTTAAAAAATCTATGGATTTTTAAGGGCCATCTCTCTCTTTAGGTGACATATCTGATTATTCCTAATAGTAAAATTGTATTTATATAAAGTAGGGCTAGTGTATTTTTAACCTTGCAGGACTCAAACTTAACGTCACAGAAGTATGAATTGCCAAAGCTCATGGGCTTCACTTTGGTATTTTGGGGTCATTGGATAAAAATTATCAAGAATGATCGTTCAAGTCATAGAAAGTCCAGAACAGTACTTAGTTTTCCACAAAATCTTATTATTAAACTAAAACTTCCCAATCAATTCTAGGACTGGCTCTGAGTGAACAACATATTTTGCCAAATTATCTTTTAAAAACGCAAAATCCACAGTTATTTTGCAAGAAAATACCAATTACATGAAAACAATTTGGCAAATTAATAAAAAAATAAAAAAATTCCCAGTTGTTCCTGCAATTTGGTGTACCAGAGCTAGTCCTGAATACAATGAGAACAGTAATAAGATTGAATAACAAAGTATCGGTGTTTAGTGAAGGCATTTTAGATTAATATTAATGGAAATACATATTTGTTGTAATCTGTAGGTTACCAAGTCTGTATTTTATAGTAACCTGGAGTACTTTGGGTTACCAGACACATGGCTTATTTCAATACCTGTTTATTTCTTTTAAACATTACTGGGTTAATGCTGCTTTCAGTTGGTTCTCGTATATATCATCAGTTCACAAGTTCCAAATTGTGATCAAGACTTTCCGAAGAGGAGAGCGTTAGGCAGTTTATAGACAATCTGCGCTGTCACTCCAATCTAATATACCCCAACTCATAATTGCACAAATGATTTGTGTTTGTTCCAACATTTTTTTCAGGTGTTAAGAAGATTGAGACAGAAAATCCTATGGCACTCTAGTTTACAAATTGTGTTCACGGGTTATTTCGTGAAATGAACAAAATTGGGATATACAATATTGACAACTTCTAATGAACACAGCATGAAATTGCTATTAGCAAACTAAAAATTGTCGCAGGTGAACATTTGCCTAGGCAAAAATATTTCAAAACTGCCAAAGGCTAACAAATACATGTAATTAATTCTTGTTTTGAGACTAGATTTTGTTCATGCATTGGTAAAGTAGTTCAAACAATTTTTCTCATATGATGACAGAATATGGAGTCGAACATGCATTTCTTATAATATTTGAAATCTTGGTGACTGATTTTTAAAATTATTATTATTTTAGCTACAGGTACATACTAGGGCTGACACTTGAAAGAATTATATTTTAGCCCGTTTTGAGAAACCTGGAGCCAAGTGGAGTATTTTTGTGAAAATTATTAGAAAGTAATTTGATAAAAGTTTCATGGACCCGAATTTTCTAAATTCTAAAACGCAACCTCAGGGCTTGCTCTGGGCGGTCAGATAATTTCGCCAAATTAGTTCAGATATGCAAATCCTAAAGCTATTTCCCAACAAAATATCAATTATCATGCAATTTTTTTGTTTTGTTGCTAAATTAAAATAAAATTTGCCAGTTGTTCTTAAAATTCGCAGTTGGCAAGTTTGACAAGTGGCAGAGCTAGCCCTGCAACCAAACCAGTGCTCCACAACTGGTGTAACAAAGGCTGTCTGTGCGAGGGTGCATATAAAACATCCCTTGCTGCTTATTGAAAAGAGTAGCCCATGAAGTGGTGACAGCAGGTTTCCTCTCTATATATCTGTATACTATTATGTCTGACGCCATATAACTCTAAATAAAATGTGTTGAGTGCGTCATTAAATAAAACATTTCCAGCTTGGACCTCTAAACACCAGATCCTGTCTAAATCAGATAAATATTAATTCCTCAGTGTGATCCGGTTTAGACAGGTTTCACTGTATAAACATTAATTTTAAGTATTTGGCTAATTTGACAATGGACAGGTTAAGCCCTGCATACAAAGAAGTTCAAATGTTTAGTGTTTTCTGTTTTGTTTTTTACAGCTGTTTTCCATCATTGTGTTTGGTTGCATCTCCTCGGGTGGCTGGTATGCCAACCAGTGTCAGATGAGTGGTGACAGCAACGCGTGCGGCTACGGAACGGGCATTGGCGTACTCGCCTTCCTGTTTTGTATTGGATTCCTGATCACAGACGCACTTTTTGAAAATATCAGCAGTGTACAGCACAGAAAGTATGCTGTTATAGCTGACTTGTCTGTTTCAGGTAACTATGTACATGTATAGCAAACCAAACAATGTTAATAATGGTTAATTTTGGTAAATGACAGTTAGTGAAACTTACTGATTCCCGTAATGTTATTTGATTAAAATAATGATAATCCAATTAGATTCCCACAACATAACGATGGCACCGGCACCAGTTGTTATTGTTGAGATATAAATTGTCATAGGTTGGAAGCATCACCAATGGCACTTCAGTGCCGCTGGATAAAAGTTACTGCAGTCCGTAAAGCTCTTCAATGATGGCAAAATGTATACACCTGGTGTACATTATCTGCCGTTATTTAACATTTGTAATATTTCTACATATAGCAAAATAACGTTTTTGTTTATTTGCTGCACACGTCACTTTTTTTTTTAAATGCCGTACGTAGACTCAAAAGTGCTGTTGGTTGGCCATATCACCCACAGCATTTTTTCCTAAAATTGCAGTGGGCATCAAATTCTTAAGTTTGAGCCTTAAAATATAGAAGAAAAAACAGAAGTGTTTTGTGTGATACTGTATTTAGGCAAAATCTATAAGAATATGTATCATTTACATGGCCAGATTAATTATATTATTTATTTAAATTCTGACTTAATTGGTCACTGAACACATTGAAAACCAAAAAAATCCATCAAAGTAATTTGATTTTTGTGGATTCTTGTGACGTAGTATTTGAGGAATACAAATGGGTTCTGATTGCAGTCTTCGTTATGAGCAGCATCAAGGCAGGCTGAAGATAACTCTCCTTAAATAATGCATGTCGAGCAATCACATAATGTTTCAAATAAAATGCATTGAACAATTTATTGCAAGGCGATCAATTTGTCACTCTCCTTTCCTGATGAAGACTTGTTTAATTTTAACTCAGCTATGAGAAAGTGCATATTATTGACAGATCCTTTGCTGGTTTTTGATAAGAGTATCCACTATGGCTTGAGTGGGGTTTTTCTCTTAGATACCAAAATAACCATAGTTTAAAATATGTTGAGGTAACATTGAAGTTGCAGGCTCTAGTTATATCCCGTGAAAATGGACACTAAGTTTTGTTGATCTACAAACCTGAAACGCATCTGGATATTAAAGTTAAAATAGAAAGAAACAAAAGTGACATGAAATGGGGAAATAATGTCTCAAAATAGAATGGAGCCTGTCTCCATAACTATTAACTTCTCATAACTATTAACTTCAGGTATATTTGTTTTTAAAATTACGAAAAATGTATTTTGTGGTATTTCAAGCACTAGGATGATAAACACTTCAGATGTTTGGAAATGGATAATCTAAACTTAAAATTGCAAGTAATGTCTGATTTCAATTATAAAAAACTATACTAGGGTTTCTGACTTCTAAAGAAACTGGGAAGATCCCCGTCGGTGGACCCATTGGGCTATTTCTCGCTCAAGCCAGTGCACCACGATGGGTATATCAAAGGCTGTGGTATGTGCTATCCTGTCTATGGGATGGTGCATATAAAAGATCCCTTGCTGCTAATCGAAAAGAGTAGCCAATGAAGTGGCGACAGTGGGTTTCCTCTCTCAATATCTGTGTGGTCCTTAACCATATGTCTGACGCCACATAACCGTAAATAAAAATGTGTTGAGTGCGTCGTTAAATAAAACATTTTCTTCCTTCTAAAGAAACACACCTTTCTTTTCTCAGGTTTCTGGACGTTCCTGTGGTTTGTGGGCTTCTGCTACATGACTGACAAGTGGGTGAATGCCGATCCCATGGCGTCATATTACAATAAACGTGGACACGGCAGGGATAACATCCAGGCAGCCATAGCTTTTTCATTTTTTTCCATTGCAACATGGGTAAGCATGCCATGTGAATTATTATTGGTGTATACTAGTGAAGTTTATTCATTCCTGTGAGAGGAAAGCTGGAGTGTGATTATTATTGGTGTGTGCTAGTTATGTTTAGTCATTCCCGTAAGATGAAAGCTGGAGTGTGATTATTACTGGTGTGTACTAGTGAAGTTAATTCATTCCTGTGAGATAAAAGCTGGAGTGTGATTATTATTGGTGTGTGCTAGTGAAGTTTATTCATTCCTGTGAGAGGAAAGCTGGAGTGTGGTTATTATTGGTGAGTGCTAGTGAAGTTTATCCAGTTCTGACTGATTCTAGATTCCCTTCTTTCTTTTCTTTTTGAACATAAAATAATTTTCACAGAGTAAGTATGATTTCAACAGAAATGCTTAAAAAATACCTTTATTTTAGTGGCACAAAATATTCTTAGCAGACTGAGTCTCCATAAAATCTAATTTTACATACATTTCCATATACTCACTAAGTAATTCTAAATATGAATTCACTTATTGGTGTTTGTAATTTGATATTATTGTCATGTTTTCTTGTTTCTTTAAATGAAAATTATTAAAGGAAACATGTCACGTAACCTATATTTGGCACCAACCATAAATTGAATCACCTAAAAAAAAGATTTCAAAAAAATTAATTCTTTAAATATCTCCATTAAAAAAAAAACAGATACGAGCTCTTAGCGGAAATTGCCGATCTTTAATGAGCAGGGCAATCACGAGGTCCGTGACGTCAGAGACGCGGCGCTTGATCTGAAGCCTTACACTTAAAAGCATTAGTCCGTACCACTCATAAAGAATCTAAGACTTGCACAGCAATGAATGTTCGTTCGCAAAACGTTTTGCCGTATCAATTTGAGCTGTTCGTAAATTTACTTACAACAGTGATACTGAAGAAAAAACTGATAGCGAGTCGGAGGGTGGAGAAACCGATGGTGCCAGACCAGACCGGTCGACCAATTTACAGCCCGGAGCCCGAAAGTAACCCGGAGACAAAACCAAAACTCTGATGCTAATGCCGAGGTGTATACTGTTCATATTTAGCATAAAAATACACCTCGATATGATGTAAAAAATATAAATGTAGGACAAACATTTTTTTTTTTTTAGAAAATATCGCATTTTTCATGTTCGGGCTGTACATAATGAAATCTGTATGCACAGTATAAACAAACGCTCTAATTTACAAGGCGCTTCACTTTCATTAAACTGACTTGTAAAACAACATAAATGACTTGAGAGTATTATCAACTTTTTAACTAAATATATTTCAATTTGCATCAATAGAACGAAATGGGGTAACAAAACGTTCGCTACGCTGGTTTGTGTGCTTCACGTTAAACCAAATGGACACGACAGACACCAATCAAATAGTTCGCGAACATTAGGAAGAACGTTCGTTGGCTGAACTGAAGAAAGCTCTTGGCGTAATATATGTCACGCTTCAGAGTCAGCTGACACCCACGTGTCAAGAGACATCGTTGCGGACATTAAACAGTACAGTTACACAGAAGTAAATCTTGATGTAAATTTGTAGAAAAGCAATATTTGTTTGCATCAATGAATACCTAACTGCAGTTTCGGTTATTTCCTTTGTCTTTGTTAATTTTGTACCTATGGTCGTGAGCACGCATGCAGATCGTGATCGCGGGAAATGAACATGCAGTATTTATAAAAATTGCAGTTACACGTACACTGAATTAGTTTACAATAATCATATTTGTTAGATAATGCTAGATATATATTTGTAAAACTGTGAGGTGACATTTAATAAGTTAGCTGGATTTTAAAAAGACCGTAACATTTTATTTTATTACCTTTTTTTTCTTTTTTTATAAATGAATATACTGTGACGTCAGCATTCTTAGCTTAGGTATTTTACAAGCAGAAATCACAACAAGCATTTAACATGATGCTGAAATCAACAGGAACAACATGGCCCAAATTATGAAATTGTTGGGGGTGGGGAATTGATGGGTTATTTTTTTTTTAAAGTTTTACCCCCACCCCCCACCCCAAAAAAAACCCAACATGATTTGATGGATTGAAGGCTGTTTTCAACCCACTACCCCACTTCTTTTGGCTTGATTTTTGTCTTATAATGATGCTAAATATGTAAGCGCCTTAAAAAAATCCTGGGGAAAGGCCTGGGGGTTATAGTATTTTCCTCTCTTTAAAAAAAAAGCAGCATATTATTAGGCCTATTGGTAGGGTGCGTTAGAGTAAAAACCACCACTCACGATACCCATGTGATAATTTTCTTTTCTTTGGTACTACGTAATTGGTCAGTTTTGTCATTTTAGATGGGAAAGTCTACTTAATCAAAGGTTTTACAGCATTATTTACAGTAATGAAGCAGGGCGGCTGATAATGTCCATTAACATTGTACTATAGTCGCGACAGGTTACGCCACAATACCCTGTGATCTTAAAAAACTGGCAAGTATTTTGTACGTATGTCTAGACAGTGGTAATCACTTACCTGGTCGATACCCTGCAACATACACCTGCCAATCAGTAATCACATGTGCAGGCCACGGAAAGAAAGGACCAATTAACTAAAACAACACTCCGATTCTCAAGTCAGCTCGTGGATGAAACATAATAGTTATTTCGACACCGACAGTAGTGGTTTATTTTGTATTGAACTTTGGGGCTTCGGGCGATGAGGAACGTTTTTGTGACGTACTCCGCCCGAAGATTAAAATCATTATTTAAATGTTTTAAATTTCTTTTAAACATATTTAAATACATCGTACTGAGATGTATAATCATGCCAAATCCTATGTTTGTATATGCCATATTTAATTAATTATTGACGTTTCCTTCTTCGGACGGTGAATACAGATTTTGTTATGTAGGCCCAACATGAAAAATCTCTTCTTTTAAAAAAAAAGAAAGAAAAAATCGACATTTTTGTTTTAACATATATAAATACATCATGCTGAGGTGTATCTTTGTGCTAAATATGTACAATGTACACCTCGGCATTCACAACCGAGTACTGTTTTTGTCTCTGGGTAACGTTCGAGCTCTGGGCTGTAAATACTAAAATAGGCTGACACCAAAGTACTATGCGGTGTTGGTGTCCAATCTTTTGTTTTGCGATAAAATACACGCGTCTTTCTTCGGCTACAATCCTTTGGAAAACCGTATAAAGACAATCCCGATCGTTTAAACTGTTTATTTTTACACCCAAAGGCCGCGCAGTACGGCACTGCTGGACTGAAAAGATCGTAAGGCCCTTACTCCATATATAAACAGTTAACAACAATGGAAGAGTACAGCGGCTCTGACGTCACTTCCCTTTTTTTCCGAACGCTCACGAATAAATATGCATAAATCGTACTTTGATACTGATTGGCGTAATTTCTTCATTTTAAGTTAACTACGCGTATTTTATTGTTATAAACTTATTTGTATATTATTTTTATATCATTTTGCTTTTAAAATGAGCTATAATATGGTCTCGTGACATGTTTCCTTTAACAATTTTGAAATTGAGGAACTTAATCAAGGTGAAAGCAGATAATAACATAAAATGTGTGTTCAAAATTATTTACTTATCAATAGCGCATATCTGAGTTGTAACATTAAAGCTTGATTGGAATAAACTTATTTTCTTTAGTAACACTAATGATATTTTTAAAAGTTAAACAGTTTGTAAGCTGATTCTTATGATCTATAATAGATGATGAGAGCATTATGTATAATTTAATATTAATATTTATCATATGACGATTATGAGGTTGTCGTGGGAACAGGATTTAGCTCAGGCACAGTGTTTAACTATGTTATGGATCTCTCAATGGTTAAAGTTTATTGTGTTTAATGACACACTAGAGCATATTGATTTATTAATCATCGGCTGTTGGATATCAAATATTTGATCATTCTGACCTATACCGTATATTGCCGTGTATTAGCCGACTCCTTGGATAAGCCGACTTCTCAGTTTGACCCTAAATATTTAGTACAAAATCATCGGCCTTGTGTATAAGCCGAAGTCATCATTTGTCCAGCTGTATGTTGTATCGATTTCAATAATACTGTCAACAAATAGACTTCTGCTTTTCTTGTTCATTATATTTGTTTTCCCTTTAATTATTACAAACACGGTAATCGCGATCGCAATCAATGCGGAAATGCTAACATCTACCATGCCGTGAAAAATAATTTAGAACTGATAAAGC
The DNA here is from genome assembly GCF_016097555.1 of Gigantopelta aegis. Classification (NCBI taxonomy): domain Eukaryota; kingdom Metazoa; phylum Mollusca; class Gastropoda; order Neomphalida; family Peltospiridae; genus Gigantopelta; species Gigantopelta aegis. Next base: position 63,568,383 of record NC_054706.1, read on the forward strand.
ATAACAGAAAAATAAATAATTCAAGCTCTAACAACATATCACTGCAACTAATTTATTCACTGGACAGCAAAAAGTAAAATCATTGAGGCATGTTTAATCCCCACCACACACACAGAAACAAAAGATCATGCGGTCCGTGACTACAGTTCACTGTATATGGTATGGTCATGTGACAATAGTGGGAGTAATTATCGTCTTGAAATTCATGTTATGTTTTTTCAGTAGGTATTGTTAATAATGAGCTTAATTTATTTATGGCATTACTTTACAGTTTAATGCACCCTCCCAACAAAACAATAATATTAGAAATATAATACTTGTTAGAAGAAAAAACACCATTTTGTAGCTTAAATTAGCTATATGAAAGACTGGTCCCAGCACAGGTCAAACAAAGATGGCGGACAGTTGGAAAGAATATGTTTTTACCATTGAAATTACAATAAAACAAGTAATTTTTTATTATTATTCATCAAACTTATAATGCATTCAAGAACAAAAAACTGCATAATATTGCATGATGGGGTGTTTTATTTATACTATGCACAAATTACTGTTACATAATCTGTAAAAGGCTACGGTTCTGATAAAAATTTATAAATCACGGTCAGGAGTATTTTCGATCGGAATTTTATGCACCAATTTGTTGCCTCCGTGTATAAACCGACTCTCTTCTTTTGTGTGCACTTTCACAGGAACGGGACAGCACATACAATGGCCTTAGTAGTATGCAATGATTAGAATAGAGGGAAAAAAGCAATTGGAGAATGAGCCCACAAATGGAAGGAAGGAAATGTTTTATTTAATGATGCACTCGACACATTTTATTTACGGTTATATGGCGTCGGACATGTGGTTAAGGACCACACAGATATTGATAGAGGAAACCCGCTGTCGCCACTTCATGAGCTAATCTTTTTTATTAGTAGCAAGGGATCTATTACATGCACCATCCCACAGACAGGATAGCACATACCACAGCCTTTGATATGCCAGTCATGGTGCACTGGCTGGAACAAGCGCTGTACCACTGGACTACGTCCTGCCCCCACCCCCACCCCCACAAATGGGTTAATTCCTATGACAAAAAGTTGAAAGCATCTCGTACAAGTGCTCTACTGACCGAGATAGATCACACTCTCTCTGAATGGATGCTCCTCAATGCATCTATAGTCCATCCCATCTTCCTGCAAAAATGTTTTTTGTAAATAAAAATTTTCAGTTTGGTTTGACGTAAGAGAAAAAGAAGGTGTTTTGAATTTTTTTTAATAATAATAAATGTCTGTGCTATTTAGAAAACAGTTGGTTTAGAAATAAATAACTTGTAGTAAATTCTTTGGTATGAAAAAAGGTGTTCCTTGTGGGAAGGACTATAGTGGGTTGTTTCCTGTTCAACCAGTCATGCTCCACAACTGGTATATCAGAGACGATAATACTTGTTGAGTTATTTCCTGTTCAACCGATCATGCTCCACAACTGGTATATCAGAGACAATAATACTTGCCGAGTTATTTCCTGTTCAACCGATCATGCTCCACAACTGGTATATCAGAGACAATAATACTTGCCAACGTTAAGGACCGGCCTCGGTGGCGTCGTGGCAGGCCATCGGTCTACAGGCCGGTAGGTACTGGGTTCGGAACCCAGTCAAGGCATGGGATTTTTAATCCAGATACCGACTCCAAACCCTGAGTGAGTGCTCCGCAAGGCTCAATGGGTAGGTGTAAACCACTTGCACCGACCAGTGATCCATAACTGGTTCAACAAAGGCCATGGTTTGTGCTATCCTGCCTGTGGGAAGTGCAAATAAAAGATCCCTTGCTGCTAATCGGAAGAGTAGCCCATGTAGTGGCGACAGCGGGTTTCCTCTTAAAATCTGTGTGGTCCTTAACCATATGTATGACACCATATAACCGTAAATAAAATGTGTTGAGTGTGTCGTTAAATAAAACATTTCTTTCTTCTTCTTTTTTAATAAAAAATAAATTTATTACATGGTAAGATTGAATAGGTATGTAATAAAACATTTCCTTAAAACAATTTGCTCAGAAATAAATAACTTGTAGTAAATTCCATGCTATGAAAAAAGGTGTTCTCTGTGGAACGGACTATAAACTGTTATTAAAAATAATATTTTCTTTTTTCTTTTCTTTTTCAGGCTGCTCTAACGTTCTTCGCAATCCGCCGCTACCGAGCTGGGGCTCAAGATGTCTTTTCCTCTGGCTACGAACCGGACCCCAACGCCTCGTCCCCCTACTCTTCGTTTCCAGGAAGTGACACCGGCGACCCCTACCAGCAGCCTCCCTTCAGTCAGCAGAAGGAAGTTCCCGACTACCAGGCTCCCACATACTGAGCCGTGTATCTCCGTGCGGCACACCAGCGTCACGCTGCGCAGAGTGCTACATCTTGGCCAGCTGTATGGTTTACAAGCTCAGATCGGCAAACATATTCTTAGGACTCCTGTAGTAATAATAATATTGTGTTTATGTGTCTAGATTTTATTTTCCAATCTGATTATTAGATGTTTTTGTATAAGCAAAACAAAACTGTTGGGTTTTTTTTTTTCTTTTTTCTTTTTTTTATATATATATATATATATATATTTTTTTATTTTTTTCATTTTTTTAAATACCAGTACCAGTTTAGTGTATTTTTAAAAAGTACATAACTTTTTCTTTTTTTGTTTTTTTTTCTCTTTTTTTTCTTTTTTCTTTTAGTTTTTGCTTTAAGTTTATTTCATAATAATGATAAGAAACTTAAAAAACATTTGTTCAATCCATTGCATTCAGCATTAATCTATTATACATCTATATATGTATATTACCTAGTAGTTTTATTTCAGTATGTTACTATTATTTAAATAACTGACAAAACATGTTTTTGTTTTACAACTTTGGAACTTGATTCTTAAACTTTAACTCTTAAAAATTTATTTGGTTAATTAATTTTTTTTTTAAATATGCTAGAATTTAAATAGTAAAATATTTATGCTTTGTTTGAATGTCCAAGAAGATTGTGTTTTCAAATGATGCTAGAATTTAAACAATAAAATATTAATGCTTTGTTTAAATGTCCAAGAAAATTGTGTTTTCAAATGATGCTAGAATTTAAACAATAAAACATTAATGCTTTGTTTCAATGTCCAAGAAGATTGTGTTTTCAAATGATGCTAGAATTTAAACAATAAAACATTAATGCTTTGTTTCAATGTCCAAGAAGATTGTGTTTTTGCACACTGATGTTTGCCATTCTTTGCTTTATTCTGATCAGTACAAACTGGCACCCAGTATCATTTCAGGGATTTTTAATGTCGAGTTTAAATGTCAAGTTGATAAAAGCTAGTACCCAGTAGTGTGGTTGGTGATGTTTGTTGTCGAGTATAGACCCAGACATCAGTTGTGAATAGGGTTTTATTTATTATGTTTTTCCACCTATTATCTTTACTAGTTCAAAACAAACATTAAATGGTTACCTGTATAAGTGAATAACATTTTATGGGCCTCATAAAAAACCAACTGGTAGATTAATACAAAAAAAATCAAAAATATTAATTATAGCTGACAGTTACTTCTGGTGTATTTTCCCATTCTCTTTGATCTACTAAGTACACTTGCCAACAATTAAATAAAAGGAGAATTTAATTTAGTCTGTTAAGAGATCAAGTACAGTAATTGTACTCCATAAAATTAATCTCGTCTAGTGCAAAGTACAAAGCAGTTTTATTTCAATTGCATACGGAAGATTTTGCATGGGTCAACCCTGATTAGTGGTAACTGTTGAGTGGTGGGAATGGCTTTCCTCGGTCAGACTGTTTTCTTAAATGTTTTACATATTCACCTTTCTATAACAATCTGAGCTGTATATGAATGAAATCTTCCACAAAAAAAACATGAACCTTACTTGTTCACTATGGAGGTGTCAGGTGGGGGGGGGGGGGGGGGATATTCCTCTAAAGCATGCCTTTCCCTCAAATTTGGACCTGCTTCTTCTGTTATTTTGTAACAAGGATTGGAAAATGTAGTCACTGTTTCTGAGAATGAGAGCACTGATGTTCTGATAATGAGGGCGCTGATGTTCTGAGGACAACACCATAGGTATTTGCTGGGTTAGACACTATTTATAACTGATTGTTGTACTGAAGTAGCTTGTTGAACGTTGTACTGGTCTGTCGGTCGTTGTACATAGAAACAGAATTTGTGTGATTGGTCATAATTTCTTAACCTGATTGGTCAGGATTTGGTCTGATTCATTATAATTTAGCAATGAAAGATTTGATTGGTCGATATGTTTTAACAAGCAGCCTGAATAGTCATATTTTGTGAACAGGTTGTTTTCATAAAAAAAAATTGATTCTCTATGTATAGTTGCTTTGTTTTGGGGTTGTTTCGTTTTTCTTACAAAAATAATTTTATGATAAAATGTTTTTCATCTTTTTATTGCCTACAAATTGATTTTTGATACAAGAACATAATTTGTCTTTGTTGCTATTTATGACATAGTTAGTGTTATTTCAGTTAGAATCTTAAAATGCTTGTTAGAGAATTTCTGTTACTTATATTTTTTATTATGATTGACAAAAGCATTTTTTATTAATTAATTTTATTTAAAAAATTTGAAATCATGCATTTAATATGCAGAGTGTTTTTCTGGATGTGCATTATGCAAGCTAAAACAACATGACTATAAACTAGAAATGGTTCTCTGGTGTGTATGGCTGAATCAAATCTAAATCACTGAATCGTATTTGATTCCTTGAAGAACATTGCAGTGTATGTAGAGTTCATGCTATATTTAACTGTAGTTGGACTTCAGGTAGGGCTTACATTGTGATTAAAAATGAATGATTTTTAGTCTCAGCTACAAGTGTTGAGTCTTTGAGATGGAGTTCTCATTTGACTAATTGGGGGTCTTGTGACCATAAAAATACATTGTTTTGTGAGATGTATTGGTTATATTTTATGTCTGCCCATTTGTTGTGAAATAGGGTGACATTTTTGGTTTTATTTTGAATCTTTGAAATTGGAATTATAAATAGAATAATTTATTTTATTTCTTTTTATTTAATGGACTAAAATAGGTCATTGACATTGGTTTTTTAATCATTTGAATAGATATATTTAGCACATAAACGTGTAATTGAAAGTCATTTATAATTATTTATTTTTAATTTTTTTATTGGGCCAGTCTTTTCATAACCATCATTTTGCACGAAGTGTCACTAGTATTAATATTACTAGTATTAATAGTGTTGTATTTGACAAACTGTGTACTTAGGCAAGAAAAGTGACTTGTAGTTATTTATTATAGTTACAAAACAAATGTTTTGTCAGACTTTATAACAATGTCTTGTATGCCATATTTAGAAATTAGCAAATGGTAACATTGTTTTGGTGATCATTGTCATATTTCAGAAAACGAAAGACAAAATTTGTGTACACTACATGTAACTATATTGTATATGCAGCACACTTTAGCTTGGCGCCAATGTTGGAATATGCCTGTCAACTTTGGGCTTATCTGGTGTTAGTGGTTTATGAAATATGTTGGTTTTTATAATTAAAAAAAATATATCTCATTTATGATACAACCTGCTTAAATTATTTCTTTTTCCTCTTTTTTTTTTTTTTTTTAAATTAATTTTTTTATAATCCATAAAATGTATACGGATTCCATTTTATCAAAATAATGCAACACACTAAAAGAAACATTTATAATGGTCTACCACCTGTTTGCCAATCAACTTCATAAAAAAAAAAAAAAAAAAAAAAAAAAAAAAAAATTTTTTTATTTCATCTCAGCCCATTGTGAACTAAACTGCGTTAATGCCCAGTGGATCAGGCTTACATTGGTTTAGCATTGTGATGTGGTCAAAATACAATATGTGTATAAACGATCCCACTTCCAAGCATAATGGCTTCAACAGTCAACATGTTACTGTGATTTTTTCATTAGTAAAGAGTTTGTTTGCTTGTTCATAATCACTTGTATAACATGAATATTCTGTCAATTTGTGGTGTCTTTTAAAATGTGTTTGTAGAGATAGCACACATACATGTTCCTTAGTTATGTTGTTATTGGTTTTGTGACAATGTGTCTACATATATATATATATGTATCTGTGTGTGTGATGATGTATAATGTGTGTATGATACCGGTAGAGTAAGTACAGATATAGTGTACACTGACCTGGTTAGTGGTGGATTTAAATTGTCACCTGTAGATAAATAATTAATTCAAGTTTATGATTATGCATTCCATTAGAATTGGCTACTAATTTTCGCTCATTTTTACACCATTTTTCCTTATCTCAAATATTAAAAATTTGTATTACAATGGCTATGTTGTGAGGTTTTTTTTTGGGGTTTTTTTTTTATTATCCATATAAAAATTCAGTACTTTAGATGTACATTTATCACATATGAGATCCTTATTTATATTTTTAGTGCTATTTATTAATAGTTTATATAAATATTGATATAAGTTACATAACAATTTATGTTGTATTTCCAGTATTGCTATTTTTATTTATAGCTATAGAAATAAAATATGCTTTTCTTGCTTATATCCCTCTACATTTCAGATTTATTTTGTTTATCTTTGTTTTTATACCATTATCTTTCACGCTGTTGTTTTGGACGAGTTGTGTTTTTCTTCTGTTGGTTATGTCCACTACTGTGTATTTTAATTCTGTTGTTCATGTTCGTACAAACACATTACAAATAAATAGTGAAAACAAAAGATAAACTGTTGCTGTCATTCATACCTGCGCCATGCTTAGAAGGGTGTGTGTATATATATATTGCAGCTGATGTGTATAATTTGATGTGTATATACTTTTGGTAGTGGTTATTTATTTTTTTCCTAATAGCCCAAGTGTCTGTTTTACACATGTGTCATTGAAAAAACCAAGAACATAAAAAAATTATAGTTTTGAATTGTAAACTATAAATCACTATATAATAAATTAAACACAATCAGGGTGCGAAAAATCAACTAGTCCTCAGTCCCAGCTAGTGAAATGTTGGTCTGAGCTAGTGGAAATTATGAACTCTATTACTATAATACATATAACACTACCCAAAGCTTCTGTGAGAGCTAGTGAATTTTTTAAAAACAAATTTCATAAAATAAAGTTAACTCTTGTATTTCCAGTGATATCAACAGTAACAAAATGGTAACTAAAAAAAAAAAGGGGTAACCAGGAATGCTTTGTTAATAAAGATGTATGCCATAATACTGTTAGTACAATAGTAGAATATAATCCCAAAATTAGTATACGAGTTTTACAGTATGTTTAATTTTTAAAACCCATTTACTTTCTTCACTTAAGCACATCTAATAGGGAAGTATGTGCTTCATGGTGTGTCGTGTGTCTTTATCTATGAATAATAAGTGTCGATAATAAATGTTATCTGGGATGCATATCAAATTTGTTTTTGTATCCAGTAATATATGTTCGATATTTGACCAGTTCTGGTTTAGGTATAGCACACCTAATAACAAGATGATCAATTATTATAAGTTATTTGAGAATCACTCGTAAAATTTTAAGTTGTTTTATTTTGGGTGGGTTTTTTTTTTTTTTAATTCATTGAAAGTAATTAATCATTGTTTCTTCAACATGCAGAGTAATGGTTAAAATATTTTGAAGGCAGTTCTTTGTTAGATTTTATGGTGAAATTGCACTTTTTTAAATTTGTATAAAAGTTGTATAAAATTTTTGTCTAAATGGGCAAATATCGGGAACTAGTATTTAGTAGTTAGCATTGTTTCATCGTTATCATTCCCATTTCATTTTATGCAAAAATTTATAAAATACAAATCAACAGATTTAAAAAAAAAAAAAAAAAAGTAAATAAATAAACCTCAAGCATTTGGTCTGGATTTATATAATTACATATGTGGAAAAAAACAGGGAATGCCTTAGATACAATATTTTAACCATTTGATTGATGTTGGGACCAGTCTTTGGGTATAGGAGAGAGAAAAAGCATTTGGTGAGTGGTCAGGTTAAGTATTGATGGAAATGGATAGTTATCGAAATTGTCTTCAACCTGGCATTAACAAAACAACACGAAATCTTATTGGATTTTAGTGCAACTCTACATGATTTCATTGTTCCACGGGATCATCTGTTTATAGGCTGGGTGTACCACCATTATCATCCAAAGTTCTGAATCCACTAATGGTTTTGTCTTTGTACCCTGTTTGATCTTAGATATTTGAACATGTCACTTTCATTTTTCATTTTAAATGGTCGTAAATGTTAGCCCTCCGACATTTAGTATTGTTACTGTTATTGTTGAAATAACGAGCAACGTTTAAAAGCATTATTATTATGCAATTGTAACAGCAAAGAACATTACACATTAAAGCATAAAAAATACTTTTAAATATTTAGGTTGGTTTTTTTTTAAGTAGTGGAGAAATTGATTTCTCTAATTTGATTTGTGTAAAAATAAATATATCATTTAAACACTATTCCTAAAATATGGTCTTTAGTTCTCCATTCAGACATTTTATATTAATTTAAAACAATTTATGTGTTATTTACATGAGTTGTTATTTTTTAAAAGATCTTCATGATGCAATACTTCAAACATGTCATTCCATTTGTGTGTTATTTCTGTCATGTTTGTTGATAAGACTTTAGCTGATTGTAAGTACATGTTAATAGCCGTGACTCGAATACTGTACGTAGATGTTAATGGCCATGAATCATATATTTGTCCACAACTGCCCCAAGCAGTACCATAGTGGCATAATTTCAGGATATCAGTTTGTTGTTCATGTACCGGTACAGTGAAACCGCTTTAAACTGGATCTTCTGTGAACTGGAAATTTCTCAAAACTGGACGTTTTTTCACTTGACTTGAAACTTTTTAACATGCCTCTATACCGCTAAGGTTTCAGGCATGTTCATCCCAGGCCCTGTCTCTGGATAGACCAAATCCCTTTTTAAAATTCAATATAGAATGGAACCTTTCTGAACAGGATCCCCCTTAAAACAGGACTTTTTGCTTGGTCAGATGGGTCTCTGGTTTAGAGGGGTTTCATTGTATTATGGGTGTGGGTTTTGGGTTGTTTTTTGTTGTTGTTTTGGGGGGGGGGGGGGTGGGGGGGGGGGGGTCTTCAAGTGTTCATTTGATTAGTTTATATATTTATTTATTTGTATTTGGCGAGATGTAAAGTCTTATTGGCTAGATGTTTAGGGATGTTTGGTTTATATAAATCATGTTAGTGTGATGTGGAATACTGTAGATATCCTTTTTTTATTTATTATTTTTTTTTTAAAATAACAATCCATTTCAGGCATAATTCTGTGTGAAAAATATTGAATGTGGAAAGTCTTAATGTTTTAAAGAATATGATATCTTGAAATTAAGCCATCATTGTACAGTTATATGACAAGGTATGAGAAGATAATGGAACAAGGGTTAACCAATGGATTAAGACTGTAGACATGGAAGACACAACTGGTTTGCTTGTTAATGAATAAGAATTGTTGGTAATTAATTTTATGCTGTATTGTATGTAAAATACCATAATTTTGCAGGGGCGGCACAGTGTAAACAAATAGTGGTACGGCTCGAGGTTGCCAGACTCTTCTTTTCAAATTGAACTGTAAAGGACATTTTCATAGATACAGCAAATATAATCTGCAAAAAGTGGTACTGACATTGCCGTACTGGCTGTATAATCTGTGCTGCCTCTGTATTAAAGAACAAGAGATAAGTTCAATACTTTAAAGGGACACACCTTAGTTACGTTTATTTGTTAACCATTACGGCGTTGTTTTTCGCTATTAAACCCCATTTTTCACAAATAAAATTGCACTTTACTTACATTTTATTATTTAGAATACACATTTCCATTCACCTGAAGTGCTTTTTGGTAATCCTGATGTTTGTAAAACCACGAAATGCTTTTTTAGCATTTTTTCACAAGACGTGTTGTCGAGAAAAAACCGTTAAGCAAGCGAGGTCCAATCTATTTTTAGAGGGGATATTTCCATTTCAATGTCACAGACGTTGGTATATCACGTGACCGTTATCATTTTGGTTCGGTTTGTTTTCTCGTGCACGGTTCGCGTAATCAACAACCAATTTGTTGTTGTTCATTTGTGAGATTTTTCTTCACAGTTCGTGAACATTTTCAGTAACAATAAAGTTCAGACAAGTAAGTGTCTCAATACAAAATGTTACAAACCCTTAAAACCAATAATTTTGCTAAGTCTTACGATATCTGGAGAGGGGATACAACCAGGACAGAACAGTTGGAACATGTCCAGGAGAGGTGAAACGAACGCACCCCAAGTCTGTGAAATTTGTCGTGATGTAGGCATTGTTGTGCTTCGAGCGACATCTACCAGTGACATCAGAATACTAACTTTCAAAATTATTTCAAGCAATTGGGACATGGGGATTCCCATGGTATTTATCGATATAAAACCTGCTTTTTCACTCCATTTGATAAAAACGTGATCTAAGTGTGTTACAGGTTTGTAGATTAACCAAATTATAATTTATTTTCACTGGATGGAACTAGGGTGTGCGGCTTTAAATCATACAGATATGTTGGTGGGGGTATTTTTTCTTCACATTACAATAAATGAAATCCACTGATTCATCATGTTGTATGTGAAAACTGTGATTCTCAAACTTACAAAAATTACAAGTTTAATCATTTACAAACACAACCAGAAGTGTTTACCATGAGCAAGATGAAGAATATGTTTTATTTAACTTGGGAGTTGGTTGTTATAGTTACCGAAGGTCAAAACCCCATATAGCTTCACTTTGTGAGTTTGAATGTGTATTATAATAATTATGTATAGACACTAAATGTTTGTATAATTTATAATATAAATGTGAACGTTGAACATAGGTTATTGTGGACGTCGTGAATAGATTAGAGCCTTTTTGAATGGCAGCTTGTTCTCATGAGGGGTTGAGGCTGGGACTCTCACATCAGAATGAATGCACATCGATGTGATTGTATAATATGCATCATTGCCTGTGAACACTCATAATTAACAATAGAGAGCTTTCACAAGCACTCCCTTATTGTTATGGCTGGCTAAGTTTTAACGTGCGTATATGCCATGAAGGCTTCACGCACGCCTGTCACGGGCTTAATCTCTTACTTTCGCCAGTGACTAAGTCAGGGCCAGGAGGGTACTGTTATGGACACTGATGGCTCATGATAATGGGCCGAATATACAAAGCCTGTTTATGTCTTATATATGTGTATAATATGCATCACTCGCATAATTAATATAACAGAGGGCTTTCACAAGCACACCCTTACGTTATGCATACCAATAGCTGCTCATGATGGGTCAAATATACAAAGCCTGTTATGTCTTATATATGTGTGACTACAGACAATTACAGTGCTTAAACACGTGTTTAATGGAAGAAAAACAGGTCTAGTAAATTCTGCCGCAAAATGTATTATGTGTTGTAGGCCTTTTAATCATAAAGAGCGGGAAGTTAACTGCTATGATGTCATCATCTACATTCATGGGTAATGACCTTTCACTATCCGTAACAGTAATGGGTGCAAAAACTCTTAATAAATTCATGGTCACTAACTACACTCAAAGTGGTGACCTTTCACTAACCATAACAGTAATGGGTGTGGTTGCAAAAATCTAATAAAATCATGGTCACTAACTACACTCAAAGTGGTGACCTAACACTATCCTTAACAGTAATGGGTGTGGTTGCAAAAACTCTTAATAAATTCATGGTCACTAACTTATCGATAGGGATAGGAGTGTTCGAAACCATAGAGATATATGGACACGTAAAATACCTAGTCACGTCAAAGTGGGTAAAAACTCTCTAATAAAATCATGGTCACTAACTACATTCAAATTGTGACCTATCACTATCCGTAACAGTAAGAGTGTGGTTGCAAAAACACTCTAATAAATTCATGTTAACATACCAGTAGTACTGATGATATGCCACTTGAATTAAAGGTACATGTTCCCCTATTAAACTGACATTTTACAATTGGCTGCTGATGGTGGTGATGATGATGAAGACATAGTAATTAGTGTACTTATATTCACTGGTCTTCTCAGAATAAAAAATGAAAATTGGCTTTATAGTAAAAATATTTGTTAATGTGCTATTGGAACTAAACCAAACATTTGGTCAGATATTGGGTGGGAAATATATACAGTACTCCAAACTCCAAACTCAAAATTATATTACATAATCTAGAAAAAGAAACATGCACGCATACATGCTCAAGCATGTGCACACAAATACACATTACATACACACACACACACGCATACACATACATGCATACACATATGCATACACATATACATGCATACACACACACATGCATACACACATATGCATACACACACACATATATGCATACACACACACATATATGCATATACACACACATATACATACACACACACATATATGCATACACGCACACACTCATATAGTCTTACATCGAAAAACTCTTGAAAACGAGGACAACGAATATGTTAAATGAGCAGAGGTAATATTCCAAGAAAGATCCTGTAAGTATCGTTATTAAAAGTGGCCATTAGTCAAAACTACTGTTCAGTAGGGGAACATATACTTTTAAACTTGGGGCATATTGTCACATTCCATTCTAGTTTATTTAACAAGGGTTTTTTTTAAATCGTGTAGTATTTAATCACAAATTCTGTTCATTTATGCTATTAAAAATGGACTAATTATATCTATATAATAAATGAATGTAAACTGAAGTGAGACAAGATCAGTTTAATTTGAGAATCACCGATACTGTTTGTGTTTTGGCAGGAAGTTATTTAATCAAGAAAGATAATCTGCTTAACACACGGATGTGATTTTTCACCTTTTTATCTGATATCAGCTTCTTTTTTCTTTTTTTTAGTGTGAACTGATTTTCACAAAGTAGATTGGATTTGATCTTAAATATTGAAAAATTACCTTTATTTAGTTAAATACTGTCACTCGCTAAATCACCAAATGTAAATTAAAGTTGAATTTGGCAAACATATTTCATTACTAATTCACCAAGAAAGTTGATTAGAATTTTTTTTGTCATTTATAAATGTTGCGCAATTTTTGCTTGTTTGACTAAATGCTATTTGGCTACAATATTTTTTTTTTTTAGCAAATTTTCCAAATTGCTAATATTTCATGGGCTTCGGACTAAACCCTGTGTAGTATAAAGATCTTAAAGATCATTTTATTTTTAACTGGGTCTCAAATCCTTGTTACCAGAAGCCAGCTTGTTTAGTTATTACATATATTTATGTAGTATACAAGGATATAAAATCAAATACCAAATTCTTTGTCATCATTGGTCAGTATTATCATAGAAGTTCCCACCAGTGTGAATGGTATTTTGGCATTATCATGATAGAGAGAATATTTCATTCAGTTCAGATAATTAAAAAAATATATGGATATGTAAGCAATTTATTATTAACATTACATAGGTATATATTTTTAATTGCACTTGCAATGAGATAAATATCCATTCTTTTGCAATTTTTGGCATAGACAATTTGAAATTTTGGCACAGGCATATATGCATATTTTATTGGTATTGTTAAAATAAGTCAACATAGCAATTGGAAAGGTGATTTTTGACCAAATATTTTTTAGCTGGGAGTATAATTTAAAAAACCCCTAGAAATATGTAAAGTCGGGTCTGCATTCGCTAAATACATTTTGTCATAAACACTTGCTGATAATTTGATTGGTTGCTCACTGAGTCGCATGTATTTAACATTAAGCATTAAAATCATGTTTGTTTGGGGTTTTTTTTGGACACAACAGTGAATTAATTAATACTAAGAATAAAACCTAGTTAAAGCAAGCTAGTTAATGAAGTGGATTCTCTAATTTAGTCATATACGGTAGTCAAAACAAGCATGTACAAATTCCTAGTCCATGTCCAAACGTTGTTGTTTTTTCTTTCACAAGCCCACACCCTTCAGGTTCAGACATGTCCACCCTGGCCCTGCCTCTGGTACGATCAGTGACTTGGTCAAGGGTGGAATTCAAATTGCGTGGGGTGGGTCTTGGTAATTTTTGGCATGCCTCCATCAGAAAACTTTTCAATCATGCCTGTCGTGGGCACAACATCTGACTTTGGCAGAGAGTTCAGTCTATGATAGGATTCAAAATACTGATGGAACAAGGCTTTATTATACAAAACTTGTCTTTACGTATGGTTTGAGATGTATTGAAAAAGCATTATTTAAAATCAGTGTGCTCTAGTGGTGTCATTAAAGAAAACAAGCTTTAACTTTAACTTGATTCACTGCTATATTGGTCCAGCAAGACATATTTTGCCATGTAATAATTAAGACCTGTTTGAAACTAGGGTGGACTAAATTCAGTGGCATAGCGTGGGTTGCCAGCGCCCGGGGCAAGGCAAATATTGCGCTCCCTAACCAGTGGACCGTTAGCACTTTTCTCTCTCTTTCTCTCTCTCTCTCTCTCTCTCTCTCTCTCTCTCTCTCTCTCTCTCTCTCTCTCTCTCTCTCTCTCTCTCTCTCTCTCTCTCTCCCCCCCCCCCCCCCCCCCCCCCCCCCCCGAGTCCCTTCCACCAGTCCAGAATTTTGCGCCCAGGTTACCACATCGGTGGCCCCACCCACGCTATGCCACTGACTAAAATTCAGTAATGGCTTGTTGAATTCATTTACAGGGTATTGGCTAAATTATTTCTGTCTGTAACAACATCATATTTGTGTGTGAAAACAAAGACGCTGAATGATTTAATTTATTTTGTATTATTCATTATGCCATTTCATAACATTGAAACATTTTACATTCACACAGAACCAGTTTCATGTTGGTCATACCCAAAAAGAGTCCCTCATCTGCTTTCATAGGCTGTAGCACTTGGACTGTTAATACATGGTGACTAGCGTCCAGTTATACTTGATGTTGCACACAGTAAAGTCACATACATCCGATATCTACCCACAGTGTGTAGACTATGCTGTTTATCTAGCATTGATGTTTGGTAGATGTGTCATATGAGAGTGAGTTGACTTGTGTAACATGCACATGTAGACAGTTTTGTTTGCTATTGTGTTTTATTGTTAAACACCATTTCTGTCAATAAAACTCATTGACATACCTTGCTATTTTTGTTTTTCTTGTATGATGTCATGTCTGGGGAACATATGAATCAGTTGTGTGTTGAATGTGTTACCTTAATAACATAACTTGCTTTGGTTTATAGTAATGTCATTTGTTTTTCTTGTATGATGTCATGTCTGGGGAACATATGAATCAGTTGTGTGTTGAATGTGTTACCATAATAACATAACTTGCTTTGGTTTATAGTAATGTCATTTGTTTTTCTTGTATGATGTCATGTCTGGGGAACATATGAATCAGTTGTGTGTTGAATGTGTTACCTTAATAACATAACTTGCTTTGGTTTATAGTAATGTCATTTGTTTGTTCTTTCCGAGGGTGCGACGTAGCCCAGTGGTAAGTGCTCACTTAATGTGCAGTCGGTCTGGGATCAATCCCCATCGGTGGGCCCACTGGGCTATTTCTCGTTCCAGCCATTGCACCACAACTGGCATATCAAAGACCGTGGTATGAAGTACCGTCTGTGGGATGGTGCATATAAAAGATCCTTTGCTGCTAATCGAAAAAGAGTAGCCTGTCAAGTGGCGACAGTGGGTTTCCTCTCTTAGTATCTGTGTGGTCCTTAACCATATGTCTGATGCCATAAATAAAATGTGTTGAGTGTGTTATTAAATAAAACATTTCCTTCCTTGTTTGTTCTTGCCAGTCGATCCAGTAAAGGGGCCAGGATCTAGCTCAGTCGTAGAGCACTCGCCTGGGGTGCTTGCATTCTTCGATTGAACTACACGTACCCGAGTGGACCCATTGTCTGCTTGGTTTTTTCCCCATCCCAATCGGTGCCCTTCGACTGGTATATCAAAGACTGTGGTATGTGTTATCCTGTTTATGGGAAAGTGTACAAGATCCATTGCTGATGATGGAAAAACGAAACAGGTTTCCTCTAAATGTTTGACATTTAATAGCCGATAATTAATAAATCAGTGTGCTCTAGTGATGTCATTAAAAAAAAAAAACCCAACTTTTTCCATTCAGTAAGGGGCGTGAAATTTAGCTCAGTCGTTGAGTACTTACCTGAGGTGGGTTGTAGGATCAAAACCTTGGTGGATCCATTCTTTGATTGGTTTTTTCCTCATCCAAACTAATTCCCCCATGACCGATATATATATATACAGAACTTCACATATACGTTGTTTTCGCTTTCTATTTATTGCACAAGTTTATTTTGCGCAAGAATATATACAACGAGACCACATAGTGGTCGAGTGGTACGTTCTTTCACAAAAACGAGTGCAATAAATAGGAAGTTATGGATTTATTACATACCTTCTTTTATGTTTTACAAAAACAGTTTTTAATCTATGATCTTTGTTAATCTATGATCAAAATTACTTTCATGGATTTACTTAACACTAAGAATCATACTCTGCGGCAGCCTTATATAATGTTTCAAATACGATGTGACGTCATTTGTAACTGACATGACATAAATGAATAAAAGGTGCTAACTGCAGTTAAAAAAAAAGGAATTCCCCATTTAAAAGTTCCGGTCCATATTGCACATGTGTGATACAAAATAAATTTATCACACAGTTTCAAAATGTCTTTATCACTATAGTAAGATTGAATAGGTATGTAATAAATGAAAGGACTACATATGTGCCATCCTGTCTGTGGGAAAGTGCATAAAACATCTTTTGCTGATAAAAATATGTAGCAGATTTCTCTTAAAGACTGTTAGAATATGGTTGACATCCAGTAGCCAATGATTGATCAATGTGCTTTAGTGGTGTCATACTTTTTCACATTCAGTGACAAAGATTAATTCCCTTTTCATTCATTCAGGCTCAGGTTTTATCCCAGTCTCAGTCACGATGTCTCGCAGCTGGTATTTCAAAGGCCATGGTATATAAAATATTGTTTGCTGTTAGTACTGTGTTAGTAGAAATAGGTTATTTGGTGGATATGGGCCCTCGCCTGATGCGTGGTCGGTCTTGGATCGATCCCCGTCGGTGGGCTCATTGGGCTATTTCTCATTCCAGCCAGTGCATCATGACTGGTATATCAAAGGCTGTAGTTTGTGCTATCCTGTCTGTGGGATGGTGCATATAAAAGGTAGCTGGTTTCCTCTCTACTCTAAGACTATATGTCAGAATTACCAAATGTTTGACATTAATAAATCAATGTGCTCCAGTGGTGTCGTTAAACAAAACAAACTTAACATTTCAGTAACTATTTGATTCTACAACCAAGGCACCTTGGGCAAGAACTCCATTGACTAGGCGAGATCCTGTTCCCCACCCCCTCCCCCACTAGGCGAGATCCTGTTCCCCACCCCCTCCCCCACACTCCCATAGGAAAATGCATGTAAAACATCTGTTGCTGCTTCATATATTTAGGAGTACTAGTAACTGGTAAAAACATTAATACTTGTACTAACTCGAGTGTCAAAATTCCCATATGCAAATTTGACCATGTGCTGAGGAGTTAAATATTCTCTTTCTTTTTTCTTTTCTTTTTTTCTTTTCTTCATAAATTTGTGATAATGTTAAGAGCAGCCATCAAGAATAATAATAAAATGGTCTGCAGTCCAAGCATTTTTTTATTATATTAAATGATCTGCAGAGATATAGTAAAGAGGCTATTTAAATACAAGTGCTCACATATATTAAATGATCTGCAGAGATATAGTAAAGAGGCTATTTAAATACAAGTGCTCACTTGAACAAGTTTGAGTACTTCAACAGTGGACAAATGTATCCACAGGTTTGTATAGCTATTTACATTGACAAAACAAAGAAGTTTGTCTTGTTTTAAGAAAGAAAGAAGTGTTTTATTTAACGACACACTCAACACATTTTATTTACGGTCATATGGCATCAGACATATGGTTAAGGACCACACAGATTTTGAGAGGAAACCCGCTGTCGCCACTACATGGGCTACTCTTCCGATTAGCAGCAAGGGATCTTTTATTTGCACTTCCCACAGGCAGGATAGCACAAACCATGGCCTTTGTTGAACCAGTTATGGATCACTGGTCGGTGCAAGTGGTTTACATCTACCCATTGAGCCTTGTGGAACACTCACTCAGGGTTTGGAGTCGGTATCTGGATTAAAAATCCCATGCCTCGACTGGGATCCGAACCCAGTACCTACCAGCCTGTAGACCGATGGCCTGCTATGACGCCACCGAGGCCGGTCTCTCTTGTTTTAAGAGTGCCTAATATTACACTATTTGTTCACCAAGAGAAAGGTAATTACATCATGCTGTCTTGTTGGTATTAATGTCTTTATAATGCCATGAACAACAGAAATATAATAAGTCCTGTCCTGGACGGAGGAGCCAGCCAAAGCCGGCTCTTGTGCCCAGGACAGGTGTGTGCTACAACAGCTTGCTCAAAATGTGCACGTAAATCCCTATGACCTGACCTGACCAGAAATATAATCATTATAGTTTGGAAACATTGTATATGATTTGTGTAACTAAGGCATGGGCAAATTATTCTATAAACATGTTTTTTACTGCGTCTTTATATCTGCATTAGCATGGTCTTTTGCACCAAAATCAAATTAGTGTTAGTTGAAAGGTAACTTTTGATAATTATTAGTTTGGAAACATTCTGTATAAGACATCTGTAACTGGAATGTGGTCAAATTATTGTATAAACTTTCTACATCTTTATAACTTAATGTACTTGCAATGACTTACACTAAAATGAAATGACTGCTGACCTGTTTTCTTCTACGTCTTTATATCTTACTGCATTAGCACCAAGCTTTGCACCAAAATCAAATGACTGCTGGTCAAAAGGTAACTACTGTTCATTATTACTTTGGAGAAAACGTGTAAGATGGCTATAACTGGAACACGGACAAATTATTCTATAAACCTGTTTTCTTCTACGTCTTTATATCTTACTGCATTAGCACCAAGCTTTGCACCAAAATCAAATGACTGCTGGTCAAAAGGTAACTACTGTTCATTATTACTTTGGAGAAAATGTGTAAGATGGCTATAACTGGAACACGGACAAATTATTCTATAAACCTGTTTTCTTCTACATCTTTATATCTTACTGCATTAGCACCAAGCTTTGCACCGAAATCAAATTACTGCCAGATGAAAGGTAACTTTTTCCGAGATGTCTATTCATGAGCCGATTTGCACGGGAGCCGACCATATAATCAGCCAATACTGGATTGCCTGATTTGTCATTACAAGAGCTTACAGCCGACCACCGACTCGGAAACTGGCCATGGAATGCTGATCAATAAGTCCAATGGACAGCGACGAAGGGACAGTGGAACCAGAGAGCTGAAAGTAATGTGATTTATCAAGTGGTGGAGTGGAGTGCTGTTTATTGACTTTTATTCTGAGAAAGAGCCTTGTGAAGGTCGTCTTGTCAAGAGGTATAACTGATTCCATCAATTCACATCACAATGATGTACTGGCAATTGTAGAAGAAAAAAAAAGAGAAGAGATTTGTCTGTGAAGGACCACTGTTAGTGAGGGGGGGGGGGGGGATTATAAGAATGAATGATTATAGAAGTGGAATTTCTTCATTTAGATCTCCTCAAGATAACAGTTATGATAGTTTATTGGAGGGTATATGGTATATACGTGTATATACACAAGAGTTTGTAATGATTATCAGTACTGGAAACAGCTAATGATTAAGTACCATCCATCTTGAAGCTGACTATAGAAGAGTGGAATTTCTTCATTCAGATCTCCTCAAGATAACGATTATGATAGTTACTGGAGATACCATATGTGTATATACACAGAGTTTGTAATGATTATCAGTACTGGTAACGGCTAATAATTATGTACCATCCATCTTGGAAAAAAAATATGCCTGTCTTTTGAAGGACCATTCTTAGGAGATGCCAACAAGGAAGCCGATTAGAAGAGTAAAATTTCTTTATTTAAATCCCAAGTATCTTGATGATTATGATAAGCAATGGGCCTGATGTAGAGATGTTGAACTTGAGGTACCAAACACTTACATACCCAGTATACAAATTACTTTTTCTTTTTCATTTCAACTTATTTTTGTGCTTATATCCAATTAAGGTTCAAGCATGCTGTACTTGGCACACACCTCAGTTATCTGGGCTGTCTGTCTAGAATAGGGGTTAGTTGTTAAGTTGTTAGTGGTTAGTGAGAGAGAAGAGGGTATAGTGGCCTTACCATCCCCACAATCCTTATTAGTGCCATACAACTGGTATATAAAAGGCAGTGGTATGTACTGTCCTGTATGTGGACAAATGCACATAAAAGAATCTTTGCAGGTTTTTCATAGGAGTAGCTTATGTGACAGTAGCATGTTTCCTCTCTTTTAAGGTCAGATGTTGCATACCATATATCCATAATTAAAAATGTGCTGAGGTGTTAATTCAATAAATATTCCTTTCCTTTTCACATGTCCCCCACCCACCCCATCTGTTGTTGATTTAAATGCATTCTAGGTCATCGGAGGGATGGATGTAGCCCAACAGTAAAGTGCCTGTGATTCATCCCTACCGGTGGGTCCATTAGGCTATTTCTTGTTCTAGCCATGCACCATGACTGGTTTAGCAAAGGCTGAGGTATGTGCTATCCTGTCTGTGGGATGGTGCATATTAAAAAAATCCTTTGATACCAACTGAAAAATGTAGCAGTTTTCCTCTCTAAAGACTACGTTAAAATTACCAAATGTGTCACATTCAATAGCTGATGATTAATAAATCAGTGTGCTCTAGTGGTGTTATTAAACAAAACAAACTTTCCTAGGACATTTTAAAATAAGCTTTTGCATATTACTGTTATTGTGTATTAATATAGGTGTGGGTGTGTGCAACCATCAGTGTAGTGTGCAGCTGATACACTTCACAGTAATTTGAATAAGTGTATGGAAAGTAGGTCACATACACTTGTCGTGTTTATTTGATACAAAACCAATAGGCAATATCACAAGACGTGTAAAGCAGGCATATCTGCCAGGTTTGTGAAAATCAATACATTTTCCTTGTACAATTAAGGATTACACATAAAATGTTTTGCCAACCAACACTTTTTTATTGTATTCTCAGGTCAAAATCAATGATTCCCATCAAGGGCTGATCCAAAATGATTTTTGGGAAGAACCCAAATGTATATGGGAGGTAACAGGTGCATGTGCTGGGCAGTTTTGAGGATTGAAAGCACTTTAAAAATAGAAATGTATGGGGGGGGAGCATGAATTGACCACCTAACCCCCCCCCCAAAAAAATAAATAAAATAAACCCCATAAAAATGTGCACACCAGTCTAGACAGGCTGCATAATTCCTGCACGTCTTTACAGGTATGCAGTTGTAAATACAAAAAATGCCAAACAGTCCCGAGATCAGGTCAGGTCATAGGTTTTAATGCGTGCATTCAGAACAAGCTGTTGTAGAGCAGGTGTCAACTTTCACCCACTCCTCCGTCCAGGACAGGAAAAGGTTTGGAGGTGGGTGGGAGAGGGATCACATGTGCAAGGGAACACAAGCTGCCTGACCAGGGTTGGTAGTGGGTGAGGGTTGGTCTTGGTGCTATTGAATTTGCTGTAGAAAATGCTGTAGAAAATGTTGCGTAATTTATTGAAGGTAATTTTGATGGTCAAGCCACGAGCTCTAGGCCTGACAGGTGCAGAGTATGTGCATCCTAATGTAGACTCCCATCCAGAGGTAATTTTATGACTCGTTTGGTAGATGTAAGACCATGATACACAAACTTCTCTCGCTGTGTGTACATTTATGTGTGGGTGTGTGGGGGAGGGAGGGAGAGGGAGCAAGAGAGAGAGACAGAGAGAGAGAGAGAGAGAGAGAGAGAGAGAGAGACTTAGAGAGAGAGAGAGAGAGAGACTTAGAGAGAGAGAGAGAGAGAGAGAGAGAGAGAGAGAGAGAGAGAGAGAGAGAGAGAGACTTAGAGAGAGAGAGAGAGAGACTTAGAGAGAGAGAGACTTAGAGAGACTTAGAGAGACAGAGAGAGAGAGACTTAGAGAGACTTAGAGAGAGACAGAGAGAGAGAGAGAGACTTAGAGAGAGACAGAGAGAGAGAGAGAGAGAGAGAGAGAGACAGAGAGAGAGACTTAGAGAGAGACAGAGAGAGAGAGAGAGAGACAGAGAGACTTAGAGAGAGACACAGAGAGACTTAGAGAGAGACACAGAGAGAGAGAGAGACACACAGAGAGAGAGAGAGAGAGACAGAGAGAGAGAGAGACTTAGAGAGAGAGAGACTTAGAGAGAGACTTAGAGAGAGAGAGACTTAGAGAGAGAGACTTAGAGACTGAGAGAGAGAGAGAGAGAGAGAGAGAGAGAGAGAGAGAGAGAGAGAGAGAGAGAGAGAGAGAGAGAGACAGAGACAGAGACAGAGACAGAGAGACAGAGAGAGACAGAGAGACAGAGAGAGAGAGAGAGAGAGAGAGAGAGAGAGAGAGGAGAGAGAGAGGAGAGGAGAGAGAGAGGAGTGAGAGAGAGAGAGAGAGTGTGTACCCAGGATTTAAGTGTGAAAATAAATGAATGAAATGAAATCATCTTGTTTTCTTGAAGTTAGGGGGTATTGAATAATCATGTACATGATAAATAGAACAAGATATCTATGAACTCTGAATTGCATATCATTTCAAATCTAACAAAGCAAACAAAAATAAATTCCACATTTACTTCGTATTTATTATCAAACATGAAAATATATTGAAAAATAGTTTTCCCTTTGCTTTTACAATAAAAAAAAACAAAATAGATTACAAAATTCTGTACATTAAGATGACTCAGTCTGTGGAGACATTTTATACATCTCAAAGGCACTGTTGGCTATGAATGAACATTTTAATAAATAAACCAATTGCAAAATTTGTGTTATGGTATTCCATATGGACAAAGAACTGTATTTCAGGCTTGATATACATGTATTATGATGGACACAAATGAAGCTGTGAAACATAAACGAAACACATGTGGCATCAATTGAGTTGTAATGCACATAATGAAGATGGAATAAATTAAATGGAAATTCGGTATGTAGTGCTCAGTATAACAGACCTGCAAGACTTTAGGAAGGCCTAAAAACCAATTGTGTGTTTCTGGGAACCCAACCCTTTTTTTCAATGTAGTATTAATTCTTATTATTTATTTATATATTAATATATAGGTGAAAAGAGTACCTTCAGAACATTGTTTATCTGGACCCATATGGCGTAATGTAGTTTTAAAAAACTGATTTTAAAAAAAGCCGACCTATCCAATCTAAAAACAAATTCAGCACATTCCCAGAAACACACAAATTGTTTTTAGGCCTAATCATCAAAACCATTATTTTAGAATATTGATTTACCAAACAATAACAAGTGTTCTAAATAATTGTTTTAATATAAACAGTGAAACAAACTGAAATGACTTAATGCACTATCATTGTAAAAGCAGGTCACACAGCAGTTGATCTATTAAATGGCTAACAAAACATTTCCAAAAAGCATGTACGCAAATACATTTAACAAGTTCTGAAAAGTACTTTATTCAATAAACTACATAACTGTCATATCCCACTTGTTATAGATATATGCCATGTTATACATATTTTGGCATATACAGTTGAATCCTGTTGGTTCGAACCCCATTGGTGCTTACCCATCGGGTAGTTCGACCTAACTATTCAGTTTACATACAATAAGTGTAATTTGGGACTTTGTTGTGGTGTATTTGACTCTTCAGCTTTCAACCCAACAAGTTTAATTTTGGTTTTGTAGATATAAATCAGAAGAATAACAGAAAATTAATTACGTTTATTTTTAGGTAAGGCTAGCTGTGAAAAATGCTTGCAGAATGGCTTCAGCTTCAGCCCACCACAGACCTTTGTGACAATTTGCAATTTGTGTGTGCGTGACAACATTGCATCAATCTTTAATCTGAGCATAGGCCTCCGAGAATTAAAAGTTGGTAACCCAAGTTGGTAGCAAAACAATTTTCAGGACATGGCATACGCAAATTGTTTTTAGGTAACCCAAATATGGGTTATGCAAAAAATTTCAGGTAACTCATTTCATTTTGTGTAACCTGTTACAAATATATCATTATGTGAACAGTGACAAATGATAGCGTAAAATATTTTTAATGTCTTTATTTTTTTTTTTGGCAAGAACCAAAAATGGGTTATGGAAAACTAAACTTGAGCGAACAACACGCAAGCAAAACGATCGTTTGCGTAATTTTCAGAGGCCGGCAGCAATATATTTCAGTCGCATGAAACAAAAATCTCATCCCAGTGCACACAGTGCAATTACATGTACATTCAATTCTTGTAGCATACGACTAAAACTACACATTGTTGCGAAGGTCTACAGCTTGCTTTATGGTAGCGAGCATAAATTTAGGAAAACCAGACACACAGTGCCACATAATCCATGCAACATAAACTTTAGTATATCATCTACAGGGGTGCAGAAAGTACTTGGCTGTTTGCCAAATGCAAGTAAAAATTATTACGGATGAGTTAAAAAATGCTACTACCAGTCCAATAGGAGATTCTGACTAACTGTGATTGTTTTTTGTTGTTTTTTGCATGGAATCCGTGACTCCGCAGAAGCCATGTATTTCAGAATGATGACGAAACACACAACAATACATGTACCACATTGACAATAAACTTTGCAATTCCAAATTGCGCACGTGTGACATTCCAGAAACTGAACCGGTCATGGGTCAATACTTCCTAGAAATGGCTTGTTTGAACTGAATATTACAATATTGTTAAACAATAATATATTGTTCTATAGGCTGGTGGATTAGTAGAAAGTGTGGCGGGCTACTTAATTTTAGTTGGCTTTGGTCTGGTGGGACAGTGAAATATTTTCCATTTCTACACCCCTGAATCTACTCTAACTTTAGTATATCATCTAACATACAACCTGCTTTTAAACAAGTCTCCAGGACATGATGATTGTAATGTACATACCGGTAATGAAAACATCCAACATTTTAACAGACAAATGAGATCATAACAAGTGCATGAAAGGCTGCTAACAAAATGGATGACAATGGCTAAATGCTAGCAAATAAATTAATTAATAATGATACACTGTTAATGAACGGGAGAACAAACAACAAGTGATGTGGTGTGCTTGGCACATGAACAATCATCTCATGATCATATTTACAGGTGATAACAAGAATTCCGCGGAATTAAATCTCTTGCCTACATTAACCTTTCAGGTACACTGTGATGAACATCCATAGGTGTAATTATAAACCAAGTTTCAACGACCTACGTCTTATAGTTGATGAAAAACTGATCTAAACATGAAACTTTAATGCAAAAGTTGGTGTCGCCACCATCGGGAAAAATTATAGCGGTAACTATATCTTGCCTTTTTACTTGTTAAAGTTGAGACAAAAACTGCCAAATGGCTACTGGGTATTACCCAGAATGCAATAAAGTTTGTTTTAATGACATCACTAGAGCACATTGATCGGCTATTGGATGCCAAACATTGGTAATTCTGACACGTTGTCATCAGAGGAACCTCACACCACCTCACAGACAGGACAGCACATACCAGTCATGGTGCACTGGTTGGAACAAAAAATAGTGCTATGGTCCCTCCAACAGGGATCAATCCCAAACTGACCATGCATAATAACAATAATTATGATGTACAAATAGGGTTGATTCCTGCATCTAGAACTGATTGTCATGTCATGCAGTGTGTTGCCTTTCTACTGAGGTTCAATATGAGAGTTGCTTCCCTTCCCAGACCCCTCAAAGTAAGACTGGTAATATATCAAATTCTAGGAGGCAAACTTTTTTTTTAATAGAATGATGTTGCAAGGGCTATTCTGTTCTTCTAAGGAAGAAAATTAAACATTGTTTTTCTTGGTTAAGTGCTGCATCAGTTAATATTTTTGATGTTCGACTATGTAAAAATCAATAGTGGAGAGAGACCTTAACCAACATACATGACAATGAATTCCAACCTTGAGGGGGTGAGACGCAGCCCAGTGGTAAAGTGCTTGCTTGATGCACGGTCGGTTTGGGATCAATCCCTGTCGGTGGGCCCATTGGGCTATTTTTTGCTCCAGCCAGTGCACCACGACTGGTACGTCAAAGGCTGTGGTATGTGCTATCCTGTCTATAGGATGGTGCATATAAAAGATCCCTTGCTGCTAATCGAAAAGAGTAGCTCATGAAGTGGTGACAATGAGTTTCCTCCCTCAGTATCTGTATGGTCCTTAACCATATGTCTGATGCCATATAACCGTAAATAAAATGTGTTGAGTGCGTAGTTAATAAAACATTTCCTTCCTTCCTTCTTCCAACCTTGACTGCTCTGACCAAAATCAACTTTAGGCTAACATACTGAAGCTATCTGGATAATAGTCTAACCTGTCAAATGACCTACAAAAAAGGTCTTAAATTTATTATACAATGGCCTCTATATTAAGGTATATTTTCATGCAGAAGTTATCTTGGTTGTTATATAAAATGTCCTTAACATGTTCAGCTGTTTAGACATATGCAATGTTTTTAAAATCCTGACTGCACACATCTCAAAATTTACAAATCATGCATTTTTAAAGAAACTTGGTATTACACATATATTGTTTTGGCAGTGTACAGCAATATATATTTTTTATTCACTAATAATGAAACATACTGGTAATGACTAAATATTGTTATATTTGATAAAATTAGGACACATATTTTAATGTTCAAAAGAATCAATAAATAATTTTAGCAATTAATATAAATTAAAATATTCTTTTTTTTCGTTTTTAAATAGTTAAAAACAATGTCTTCTCCAAAAACTGGTTATGAATATTTACAATATAATTTTGTTTCAATTTTATTTTTTCTAAAATGTTTTCAAGTTTTTCTTTCTTGAGACTAAGAATACTTCATAGAGGAAACATACATTCATGAATCATTGTTAAACTCACAACAACAGCTGGTGTGAACAAATAGGGAGTAAATTCTGCACCAGGAATCAGAATAATAAATATAATGAAAATATTATTTTGTTTTTTAACAAATGAATGATCAACGTCAAAATGGTATATTGCATCAGATTTAAATTCAATAATAATAATAATAAAATGAAATAACAACATAATGTTCACGAGAGAGCAAATATTTTTTAGATTGCGTATGAAAGTAAACTGTACAAATGTATCACACCTATCAGCAGTTCACTGAAAGTGTTAAACAGTCCACTAGAAGGATGTTAAAGACACATGGTTCCATATTCAATGTATGGTATGTCTGGCTAACCGGCATCGGTGGTGTTGTGGTTAAGCCATCGGACTACAGGCTGGTAGGTACAGGGTTCACAACCCGGTACCGGCATCGGTGGTGTTGTGGTTAAGCCATCGGACTACAGGCTGGTAGGTACTGGGTTCACAGCCCAGTACCAGCTCCCACCCAGAGCGAGTTTTAATGATTCAATGGGTAGGTGTAAGGCCACCACACCCTCCTCTCTCTCACTACCCTCCTCTCTCTCACTAACAACTGACCCACTGTCCAGGACAGACTGGCCAGATAGCTGAGGGGTGTGTCCAGGACAGCATGCTTGAACCTTAATTGGATATAAGCATGAAAATAAGGTGGAATGAATGAATGTCTGGCTGCCAGTAATATATAATTTTATATGTAAGACCTTTAAAAATGGTGAACATTATAGATTCTTGTTTGGAATGTTTAGCACATATTTTAAACCACACAACAGGGGCTGTCTTACATAAAGGTAAATTAATAAATATTTTGAGACATCAGTGTAATTTCAGCATATAGGGAAAGACAGACTTTTGAAGTCAGTGACCCTTGTTTCTAAGGTAGTACGTTTTTTTGTTTGATATAAAGTGTATTTCGAGCTACTACTCACACCTGGACAACAAGCAAGACACTGAATTTGCCAACATTGATGATTTAAGCAAGGCATTGCAAGCAGTGTGTGATTAGTAGTACAGGAGCTGTAATAGATGGACACATTTTACACTTGGGTTAGTGTCTGAATCAGCAACGTTTCACGTCTCATCTTGTCCATCTTTTCTTGTCAAATGATCTGAAACTTTACTCTAGGACATCATAAGTCATCAAATACACAGATCTTCAATTGTAGCATTTACACAGCAACTATTGAGGTCTCATCTTTCCCATCTGTTCTTGTCAAATGATCTGAAACTTTATTGTACAATAGCACACTCACTATGAGTCATCAAATACACAGATCTTTGATTGTTGTAGAATCTTCAGGTCTGTCAGCAATGTCTTTATCAGCCAACCTCCCCCACCCCCCCCCCCCCCCCCCTACTTCCCTACCACCATCCCCTGTCCCAATGTTCAATTACTTCCACCATCTGATAAAGGACTGAATTTAACAGATTCTGTCAGACATAACATGAGCACTAAGTTTCAGGTGATTAGCAAAGATACAAATCACTCTGGACAAAACATCTGGACAACTCTTAATGGTCTTGAAAAGTCAAGAGATTCTGTGACCTTTTCATCAAGGAACATTTTTCAGAGAAAGCTGAAGTCCAGGGTCCCATTTTACAAAGCAATCTTGGTGCTAAATTCACCTTAACTACATGTACATAAGGTAGTTAAGAACTGAAGGTTATTTTAGTGTTAAGATCACCTCATAAAATGGAGCCTTAAGTGCATATTAAGTAGTTATGCATTTAAGGTGATTTTAGTGCTAAGATCACCTCATAAAATTGAGCCTTAAATGCATAAGGTAGTTGTGCATTTTAGGTGTTTTAACGTTAAGATCGCTTCATAAAATGAAGCCTAAAGTGCATATTAAGTAGTTATTCATTTAAGGTGATTTTAGCATTAAAATTGCTTCATATACTGGGGCCTTAAGAACATAAGGTAATTATACATTTAAGGTGAAATTAGCTCCAAGATCGCTTCGTAAAACAGGACCCAGGCCTGGTGCTTATAAAACTTTTATAGTCTGGACTCAAGACTCTAATAGAGTCTTAAATACTAATGCCATGACAACGCCATACAAATTGTATGTGAGTGACGTCGTTAGAGATTGAGTCTGGACTCTAAAAGTTTTTTTTATAAGCATAGGCCCAGATGACTTCATTCTGAACAGAGTATGCACCAAAACTTAATTCATCCAGTGGCAGGATATTTTCTCCATCTGCTTGTGCATAGGTTTGTACCATGGTGGAAGAAATACATGTTCTCCACCACCACCACCACCTAGATTGCAGCACCGGAGACCTGGCTGCCACCAGTAAGCTGATGCTACAAAATGGACACAGCCTTGATATTGTCTCTAAGTATGGAGTCCATGACAACCTGGAAGACCACCTGGATGTTGCTGGTGTCCGTTGCCGTGGTGAAGTGAGGGTAGATAACTTTAGACGGGTTGTTGTTCTGCATCATGAACAAGTGCTGGATGTAGCGAGCAGCAGAATCTACATCTCTCTCTGCACCTGTGTGACATACAAAGAAAAGTCATTAGACTTCATGAGTGATACTTCTTAAAGGCATACTGTCACAGATTTAAGGACCTTATTTTTCTAAAAATGGACAATAAATAAAAATTACATTTATTGTTGGAAACCAAATCTAGCTATCGCATCACCTTAACTGAACCATGATGGAGTGAAATCCATGTCATCCCTCTCGGCAATTTTAGTTTTTGAATTATGGACCATTGCCATAATTCAATTATTTTTACAAAATGTCATTAATAAATGGAGTATAGTGGTTATGAAGATGGTTGAATAAAGTACATTTAGGGACAAATCAAATTATTGTTGTTCAGGTAATACTTTGTTAAACCATTAAATAGATCAGTGGTCTGTGACAATATGCCTTTAACTAGTTGAAAATCATTAGACTTGATACTTCTTAACTAGTTGAGAGTCATTAGACTTCATGAAAGTCATTAGACTTCATGAATGATACTTCTCTCCTAGTTGGAAGTCATTAGACTTCATGAATGATACTTTTCACCTAGTTGGAAGTCATTAGACTTCATGAATGATACTTTTCACCTAGTTGGAAGTCATTAGACTTCATGAATGATACTTTTTAACTAATTGTTAAATAAAAACTAAATATTTAATTTTTTGTGCATATCTTTGTTTGACACCCAAAAGTCAATTTAGTTTTTCTTTGTGCTGAGATGTTATTCATTCACTCATTCACTCACTCACACATTCACTCATTTATAAAAGTTTCAGCCAGTGCTCCACAACTGGTCTAACAAAGGCCATGGTATGTACTATCCTGTGCGAAAAAAGTAACCTATGAAGTGGTGACAGCGGGTTTCCTCTTTCAATATCTGTGTATGGTCCTTAACCATATGTCCGACGCCATATAACCATAAATAAAATGTGTTGCGTGCATCATTAAATAAAACATTTCCTTCCTTCCTTCATTTATATAAATTATGTTAATTTCAGGGTTCGACAGATAAACTAGCTCTCATTGCTGGCTAGTGAATGTTTGGTCTGGGCTACAAGGTAGTGGAAATTATCAACAGTATTACCTTAATACATATAGTAAATTAGCCTAAGCTTCTGTGAGGGCTAGTGTCTTTCTCAAACATTTGTCGAACACTTTAATTTAAAATTATTTTATATCTTTTTTCCTCTTATTTTTATTAGCCACCAGAAACATATAGCACAAGATCAGATAACACTTGATAGAAAAGGAAAGGAATATGGGCTTAATACCCCAAAAACATTTCAACTCTGTCTTCAGTAGCACAGAGGAATTCTGCTGTTGCTATATAGGCTACTCCTTCACTTACATGTTTCCCACATACAGGACAGCAAATACCATGATCTTTGATATCCCAGTTGTTGGGCACAGGCTGAATGAAAAAAATCCCAATGGGTCCATCAAGGGGGATAACTCAGTTTAGTGTTCTACCACTGTGCTCATAGGCATAGGAAGTGTGGGGGCAAGGGGGGGGATATATATGGCCCCCTTTTTCTTGATCCAGTAGCAGCGGAGATGGTTTACATATATTTATATCTATATTTATATATGTGAGCCCCTCCCCTTCAATTTTTGGCACCTTCCTATGTCACTGGAGCTACATCCCACCCCTTCAAGGGGATGAGAATCAGTAATGCATGTTCAAATACAAACGTGCACCCTGTTAAATCTAGAAGTGTAGTTTTATGTATGTATGAACAATATGTAAATAAAATACCTGGAAAATCCGCAAAGAACCTCTTGAGATGTCTTTCAGAGTGTAAAATTTTGTCTTGAAATAAATCCAGCTTATTAAGAAACAGAATCTGAAGATAAAAGAAATAATCATTCAATTATATATATATCTACAATAAAATATTGTATTTGGTGTATTATTTTCAACTTCAACCTATAATCGTTTCCTGTCCATGTACAAATATTTAAAACCCTAAATACATAAATATATACATTTTTGTTGTATATAAAATGCACCTTAACTTTTTAATTATAACATTAGAACAAAATAATATTAGAAAGAAAGAAAGAAGTGTTTTATTTAACGACGCACTCAACACATTTTATTTACGGTTATATGGCGTCAGACATATGGTTCAGGACCACACAGATTTTGAGAGGAAACCCGCTGTCGCCACTACATGGGCTACTCTTCCGATTGGCAGCAAGGGATCTTTTATTTGCGCTTCCCACAGGCAGGATAGCACAAACCATGGCCTTTGTTGAACCAGTTATGGATCACTGGTCGGTGCAAGTGGTTTACACCTACCCAATGAGCCTTGCGGAGCACTCACTCAGGGTTTGGAGTCGGTATCTGGATTATAAATCCCATGCCTTGACTGGGATCCGAACCCAGTACCTACCAGCCTGTAGACCGATGGCCTGCCACGACACCACCGAGAAAAAATAATATTAGTGTAATACAATATGAAACAGCAGTGGTTGTAGCAAGTTGCATGTATAAGTAAACATTGTGTGTTATATATAGATATTAAAATAGTACACATACAGTACAGTTACATATAAACAGCATTTGTTCCTACACATTATTTTTAACTTCAGGACATATGGGAATTTATTTTTAACACCCTATGAGATCCACTTTAAAAATGAAAATTTATTTGTGGCTTTTGAAGGTTCATATTTTACCACAAATGCCCTGTATATTCCAACATGATATCATATGTTGCTTATCTTGTATACAACACAAACTTACCATAGTTGTATTCACAAAGAAACGGTTGTTGCAGATCTGTCGAAAAAGAGTTAGACTTTCTGCCAGTCTGTTCTGTAAAATAAAAATGAAAAAGAGTGTTTAAACTATGTATTATTTAAAAAAAAACAATCTAGTTTCATTTCAGCATCATTTTAAAACAAAAATTATAGCAGAATCATTGTTTAAGTTAACAATAATAATTGTAGAAGAAAAGAATCAATCCATTTTGCTCAAGTAAATAATACATGTACAGTAAAACCTCACAAAACTGGACCCTCTGTAAACTGGAATACCCTCATAACTGTACGTTTTTCAAGGTTCATTTTGAAATATCAGTATAGAACAGAACCTCACTAAACCAGATACCCCTTAAAATTTTTTTACCTGGTGCAATGGATGTCCAGTTTAGAAGGGTTTTGTTGTATATTTAATTAAATTTCATCTGAAATTGATGGCCATCATAAACGTTACTTCAATTTATTTTTAACTATTCACAAAACAGTGTATGCATTAATGTGATTTACTTTTCAAGGCACTGATACTTCCAAAAACACATATCTGTTGAGATTTTTAAATATTAAAAACTACATGTACATGTACTTACAAATCTATTGTCCTCGTACAAAAAGAGATCATAAGAGCTAAGAGCAACAACAAAAAGTATCACACGGACATCGTCAAAACACTGGATCCACTTCCTGCGCTCTGACCTTTGACCTCCAACATCAAACATTCTGAAACAAAACAAATCCATTAAAATTACATGTACATTTGATGATATGATCATTTGAAACAAATTAAACTGAGAAGTTTGCGTCTCAACCTTTAATGACTTGAGATGGCATGTCATTCAGTGGTAAAGAACTCACTTGATGCATGGTTGGTCTAGGATTGATCCCCGTTGGATCGTTCCAGCCAGTGCACCACAACTGGTATATCAAAGGTCATGGTATGTGCTGCCATGTCATCAAAGGAAATGGAAATGAAAATGTTTTTATTTAACGATACACTCAACACATTTTATTTACGGTTATATGGCATCGGATATATGGTTAAGGACCACACAGATACTGAGAGAGGAAACCCACTGTCGCCACTTCATGGGCTACTCTTTTCAATTAGCAGCAAGGGATCTTTTATATGCACCATCCCACAGACAGAATAGTACACTGGCTGGAATGGGAAATAGTCCAATGGGTCCACCGATGGGGATGGATCCTAGACTGACCACGCATCAAGCAAACGCTTTACTACTGGGCTACATCCTGCCCCGTCATCAAAGGTTTCAAACACAGAATACTTTTAACATATAACAAAATATTAATATTACTGATCCTAATTCCCAAGGTATCTTGTTTTTTCTTTGACATAAATCTCACCATGGAGCCATTACAAACACCATGACGACCAAAAACACCTTTGATTAATCATTTAAGAAGGATGTCATAAGTAACGTTCTATTTAAAAATTAAAAAGCTGTAACAATCAAAATTAATATTTAAACTCCCTAATAAAATATAGTCAGTGCCTTTAAAATGTGAATAACTAACCGTATCAAGACGTCTGAGACCTTGAAACAGGTCTCTATGACACCCGTCGTCCGAACACGAGCTCTCAGAACATCTTTTGGTGTCGGGATGTATTTCGGAGAACATATGCGGTCCATATTTTCAAAGTAACTGAAAGGAAAACAATAAATAAATGAAACATTCTTAATGAAACTTGAGTGGTCAGAACTATGGAAAGTTAAGACTTTACACACCAATAAGAAAAACTTTAAAACAATGAATGAATGAATGAATGAATGAATGAATGAATGAATGAATGAATGTTTAATGAAAACCCCAGCACGATAAATACATTGGCTATTGGGTGTCAAACAACTTTAAAACAATTAAACAGTTTGTATAGAATATTATGATCATTTTCACTCAAAAGTTTTTAACAGAATCACACATTATGTGTATTTACTATTAGCGAAACATATTTTAAATAACTTTTTCACACAACTATGATAAAAAAAAAATGTTTATCCTCCCAGCCATGCTTGTCCATGCATATAATACCTCTGGTAAGGGGAGATAACTGTGGGCAATTTAAAAACCACTGCTGGTATATTGCCAAACTGTTGAGCTTGTAATTGGTATAATAAAATAGATATATTACAGAAGTAATTAAATGTTTGGCAATATTAATTAAAACTTACTATATTGCTAAATCATTGAGCTTATAATTAGAATAATAAAATACATATATACTCTTCAAAAAAAGTAGGGGAACTCTAATAAGAATTTACAATTGCCAAAATTATAAAGTATATTAGTTGTGGGGAATGGTTATGTGATAAAGTGAATTAATTGGGCAAACATTGCAACCAGTAGTTCAGTATTACAGTAGGTTTTATGACCACCAAAGATCTTGAAGGATGATTGGCGTCAGAAGTGAAATTTGAAAGTTGACATTTTTTAATCAGTAAATCGCAAATTCAAAAAATAAAAATGACTAAAAACAAAACAATAACAACTGTATGATCAACAGAATGAAAAAGATTGACAGAAATAATGTTCCACAGTGATTAATCGACCTTCCTGGAAATGGTCAAAATCAAGAATGACACCCCACGCACATGTACGGGGCAACTGCGTGATGCACGTGCAAACTGTGGAATGTGTTTCGGTGTGTTGATAAACAGATGTTCTTTACTAGGATGTCTAATAGTTGATATTAAAATAAATATTTCAGGTTCCCCTACTTTTTTTGAAGAGTATATTATAGAATTGTCAATTTTAATCAATATTAATTAAATACCTGATTTACAGTAATTAAATGGTTGGCAATATCAACTAAAACTCACTATATAGCTGAATCATTGAGCTCGTATACATATATCAACTAAAACTCACTATATCGCTGAATCATTGAGCTCGTATACATATATCAACTAAAACTCATATATCGCTGAATCATTGAGCTCGTATACATATATCAACTAAAACTCACTATATAGCTGAATCATTGAGCTCGTATACATATATCAACTAAAACTCACTATATCGCTGAATCATTGAGCTCGTATACATATATCAACTAAAACTCACTATATCGCTGAATCATTGAGTTCGTATACATATATCAATTAAAACTCACTATATCGCTGAAACATCGAGTTCGTATACATATATCAACTAAAACTCACTATATCGCTAAATCATCGAGTTCCTATACATATATCAACTAAAACTCACTATATAGCCAAATAATTGAGCTCGTATACATATATCAACTAAAACTCACTATATGAGTATATTGCTGAATCACTGAGCTCGTATACATATATCAACTAAAACTCACTATATAGCCAAATAATTGAGCTCGTATACATATATCAACTAAAACTCACTATATCGCCGAATCATTGAGCCCGTATACATATATCAACTAAAACTCACTATATCGCTGAATCATTGAGCTCGTACTCGTATCCCTTGAAGACGGCGTAGCGAACGCCTCGGTCCCGCCACAGAGAAGACAGAGCGGTGTACATGTGTGCTGACATACAGCCTGACTTGTTGTAACAACACACACTGGACAGCACCACTTGAGCATAAGCCTGGACAAAAAAAACAGTAAAACAATATAACAATCAGTAAGAAAAGCCTCAACAGAAACAGTAGAACAGTCAGTAAGAAAAGCCTCAACAGAAATGGTAGAACGGTTGGTAAGAAAAGCCTCGACAGAAACAGTAGAACGGTTGGTAAGAAAAACCTCGACAGAAACAGTAGAACGGTTGGTAAGAAAAGCCTCGACAGAAACAGTAGAATGGTCATTAAGAAAAGCCTCGACAGAAACAGTAGAATGGTCAGTAAGAAAAGCCTCGACAGAAACAGTAGAACAGTCAGTAAGAAAAGCCTCGACAGAAACAGTAGAACGGTTGGTAAGAAAAGCCTCGACAGAAACAGTAGAACAGTCGGTAAGAAAAGCCTCGACAGAAACAGTAGAATGGTCAGTAAGAAAAGCCTCGACAGAAACAGTAGAATGGTCAGTAAGAAAAGCCTCGACAGAAACAGTAGAACAGTTGGTAAGAAAAGCCTCAACAGAAACAGTAGAATGGTCAGTAAGCCTCAACAGAAACAGTAGAACGGTCGGTAAGAAAAGCCTCGACAGAAACAGTAGAACAGTTGGTAAGAAAAGCCTCGACAGAAACAGTAGAACAGTTGGTAAGAAAAGTCTCAACAGAAACAGAAGAATGGTCGGTAAGAAAAGCCTCTACAGAAACAGTAGAATGGTCAGTAAGAAAAGCCTCGACAGAAACAGTAGAATGGTCAGTAAAAAAAGCCTCGACAGAAACAGTAGAATGGTCAGTAAGAAAGTCTCGACAGAAACGCGCGAACAAAAATACATGCTTGTGGCTAGGTTGTTGCAAGGTAGTTACAAGGTTGTTACAAGGTAGTACAAGCAATGCAAGCTATTTGCAAGCTAACATTTAGCTCACGTAAGGTAGTCAGTATTTCTGCAAGCTTGCTGCATGCATGTTTTCATTTGTGAAAGCATGCGCAAGCTTGCTGCATGCATATCTTCAACTGTGCAAGCTTCCCGCAAGCATGTTTTCATTTTTGCTAGCTTGCTGTAAGCATATCTTCAACTGTGCAAGCTTCCCGCAAGCATGTTTTCATTTTGCAAGCTTGCTGCATGCATATCTTCAACTGTGCAAGCTTCCCTCAAGCATGTTTTCATTTTTGTAAGCTAGCTTGCTGCATGTATATCTTCAACTGTGAAAGCATGTCTACACTTGTGGAGAAAAAGCTACGTCCAAATCATTTTCATTGTTTTGTTTTTTTAATTCATAACTTCTCATATGGTTTATCAAATTCAGTGGGAACAGTGGCTAAACAACCAAACATACATGTTACAGATTTAGATAGTATTTACAATAATAATTAAAACAAAATTAATATTAATACATACGAATGATAATACAATATGGTTAAAACAGAATCATCTTGTAATAATTGGATTTTCAATTGGCCCCAAAAATAATAACATATGCATGGCCATGAGAGGATGACATGGGCTGATTTGGTTGAAATTAGCCTGGTGGAATTTGAGAAGATGTTGAAAATGTCTGAGCCAATCAGAGGCCAGGGTGGCCATCTTGGATTTTGAATCAGCCACAAAAATAACAACATTTAGTAAGTCATGAGAGAATCATTTGGACTAAGTTTGATTGAAACCTGCCTGGTGGACCTTGAAAAGAAGCAAAAATATGTCTCTGTCAATCAGAGGCCATGCAGGGCAGCTATCTTTATTTTAAATCTGCCCGAAAAATAACAAACTTGGTCAGGGCCATGAGAGGATCATTAGGAATACATATGGTTTAAATTTGCATGGTGGAACTTCAGTAAAAGTTAAAAATGTCTCAGTTATTCAGAGGCCAGGGCGGCCATCTTGGAATTTTTATTGGCCTGAAAAATAACAACTCTTGGTCAGGTCTATAAGAGGATCATTTGGACAAAGTTTGGTTGAATCCTGCTTGGTGGAACAGGAGAAAAAAGAAAACAAGAAGAAACAAAGAAATGACTTTACACCACAGTGTGGATCTCCAGATAGTGGAGGAACATAACCTAAAACAAGAAGAAGAAGAAGAATATAGGACCAGGAGCTTTTTAGCATATTAGTTTAGTCAAGACTATCCCACATAAATAGAACATGTCTATCAGACAGGTAAACTAATTTTGTAGCCTAAGTATCTGACAACATGTAGCACCTATTTTTTTGTTTTAACTGTTCATGTTTTTCACTTTAAAACCATTGTTGTGTTTTTTAAAGAATTATACAAGATGCAAGATGGCTGCCACTGATGCAAGCTTGTAGGTAGATCATCGCAAGCTTGCAGGAAGCTCGTCGCAAGCGTGCGGGTAGCTCGTCGCAGGCATGCGGGAAGCTCATAGCAAGCTTGCAGCAAGGTTGTAAAAAGGTTCCAAATACTAGCTTAAACTGAATAAGCTTGCGGGAAGCTCATCGCAAGCTTGCGGCAAGGTTGTAAAAAGGTTCCAAATACTAGCTTAAACTGAATAAGCTTGCAGGAAGCTCGTCGCAAGCATGCAACAAGCTTGTGGCAAGGTTGCAAGAAGCTCGTCGCAAGCTTGCAAGAAGCTTGTCGCAAGCTTGCAAGAAGCTCGTCGAAAGCTTGCGGCAAGGTTGTAAAAAGGTTCCAAATACTAGCTCGAAACGCGGTAGCTACTACCTTGCTGCAAGGTTGTTACCAGCTATTTATTAAGCTTGCAATTTTTGTTTGGGACAGTAGAATGGTCAGTAAGAAAAGCCTTGACAGAAACAGTAGAACAGTTGGTAAGAAAAGCCTCAACAGAAACAGTAGAATGGTCAGTAAGCCTCGACAGAAACAGTAGAACGGTCGGTAAGAAAAGCCTCGACAGAAACAGTAGAACGGTTGGTAAGAAAAGCCTCGACAGAAACAGTAGAACGGTTGGTAAGAAAAGCCTCGACAGAAACAGTAGAACAGTTGGTAAAGTCTCAACAGAAACAGTAGAACGGTCGGTAAGAAAAGCCTCGACAGAAACAGTAGAACGGTCGGTAAGAAAAGCCTAGACAGAAACAGTAGAACGGTCGGTAAGAAAAGCCTCGACAGAAACAGTAGAACGGTTGGTAAGAAAAGCCTCAACAGAAACAGTAGAATGGTCAGTAAGAAAAGCCTCAACAGAAACAGTAGAACGGTTGGTAAGAAAAGCCTCGACAGAAACAGTAGAATGGTTAGTAAGAAAAAGTTAAAGTTTGTTTTGTTTAACGACACCACTAGAGCATATTGATTAATCATTGGCTATTGGATGTCAAACATTTGGTAACTCTGTCTGACAGTCTTAGAGAGGAAACCCACTACATTTTTCCATTAGTAGCATGGGATCTTTTATATGCACTTTCCAACAGACAGGAAAGCAGATACCACAGCCTTTGACCAGTTGTGGTGCAGTGGTTGGAACAAGAAAAAAACAATCAGTTAAATGGATCCACCAAGGTGGTTTGATCCTGTGACGCAAGCACCTCAGGCAAGTACTCAACCGGCTGAGCTACATGTAAATCCTGCCCCATGTCGGTAAGAAAAGTCTAAACAGAAACAATCAATAAGAAATTGATAGTGATTATATACAATGAAACTCCTCTAAACTGGGGCTGGGAGGTGACGTAGACCAGTGGTAAAGCGCTTGCTTGATGTGCAGTCGGTTTGGGATCAGTCCCCATTGGTGGG
Source organism: Gigantopelta aegis (assembly GCF_016097555.1). Taxonomy (NCBI): domain Eukaryota; kingdom Metazoa; phylum Mollusca; class Gastropoda; order Neomphalida; family Peltospiridae; genus Gigantopelta; species Gigantopelta aegis. Next base: position 63,607,929 of record NC_054706.1, read on the forward strand.
CCCATTGGGCTATTTCTCGTTCCAGACAGTGCACCACTACTGGTATATCAAAGGCCATGTATGTGCTATCCTATCTGTGAGATGGTGCATATAAAAGATCCCTTGTTGCATTGGGAAAAATGTAGCGGGTTTTCTCTGATGACTACGTGTCAGAATTACCAAACGTTTGACATCCAATAGCCGATGATTAATTAATCAATGTGCTCTAGTGGTGTCATTAAACAAAAACAAACTTTAAACTTTTAGACATTTAATTCTGAACTAGTCCTAATTTGTATTAATATGATTGTAACAATTGTTACCTAGCTTGGTCTAACAAAGACTCAATTTTGATATGCAAGCAACTCCAGGAAAAAACTTAAATTATTATTATTATTATTAGAAATTTATGTTGGGTTTTTTGTTGATTATTTGTAGAATTTTAGTTGAAAATATAAGGCCGAATTTACATACATGTACAACACTTAATAGAATAGATGTTTAACGACACTCCAGAATGAAAAATACATCAGCTATTGTACAATTATTAAATACCTGACCTTAAAAAACCCAGGTATATACTATGTGTTAGACAATGCTATTTTAAAATAACATTGCATTGCACAGATTTTAGTTATTTTCAGATTCAGGTTTTACAGGGAAATGATACATTTAAATTCAATGAAGAAAGAACAATATGAAACTAAATATTTATTAGTAACCACATATACTGACCCTGTTTTCAATGTGGTCAAGGTTTATTCGTAGAAGTCCCATGCCGGTTAGCACAAACTTCATCGAACTGACTAGGTTGTCAAGGACTGCAGTCTGAAAACAAAATAAAAACATATCTTGTACAAAACAAAGTATATTTAGCATCTGCCAATTGTAAAACAAATTTGGTCTCATCGTCTCTCTATGTGTTTCATATATGCAAATGAGCATAACAGACTGGATTTCCAGTATCATTTAACTATTAAGTAACAGAAAGGAACATTGGAACTACATGTATTCAAAGTTATGCATATATGGCAATAGCAAAACTAAGTTAAAAATTAAAGTAGACATTTGTTGTTACTATAGACTGGGAATTTGATTTCAAATATAACAAAAGTTGGAAGATTATAAAGCAGAAACATGAGTTTATTCAAACTCTTTTTCAATAACAATGTGATGTTTATAATTATTGGCTAAAACAATATTTGGTTTAAACAATATTTATTTCACAAAAGAAATGGATTGGCAAACAGGTCATTGGCTAATATTAATGTCTCTCCACACATACTTTGTTACATACAATTTATAATATATATAGGTTATCACCGGAAATATATCGCTGTATTCCTAATATATGATATTGACGATACCGAAATACACGAGGGTAATAATCTCTTTATCATATAGGGGAGACCGGGGCACAGTGGATCAAGGGGCACAGTGAATCTGTCTATTTTTAGAGAAATTGATACTTTGTAATAACAAGATGATGTCATCAGTTTATACCTCTAGGCAATCCCCAACTGAATTAGTGCATGATTCAAGACCAGATTTCACTGCAGAACAATTACAAGGTAAAGTATGTTTTTCACTACCTAAAGTAAAATTTGCATGCTCTATTGTTTTTGTCATTTAGTATAGATCATCCAGTAATAAGTAACCAAGCACTTGTTTGTAATTAGAGGGCTGTTTCATGCAGTTAATAACCATGTGTTCTGTCTGCTGCAGGCAGCCATTTTTAAAACAATGCCACAAGAGGGCATTAAGTGCATTTGGGGTACAGTGAATCAGGGTACAGTGGCTCATTTTGACAAGTGATTCACTGTGCCCCAGAAAATTTTCAAAACTTTATAGGGCAGGTCCAAAACCGTATTGAAGCTACTGATGAGGCAATCTTTGAAGTGAAGTTCTTGAGACGTGAGAAACCAAATGTAGAAGACCTATCAGATGTTTCGTTCGAAGATGTTGTAGGGAAGTTGCCTGCTCCCAACCAACAAGGTGGCACAGCTCGTGTCGCACGCCAAATGGTATTTCCAGTGGACCTCACCTCTTACTCAGATGTACTGCGCTAGGTTAACACCAGTTAACATCTTCAGCCAGGGGATTCATTGACCTGTTTTGAATATTGCCCGACCCACAGATGCAGTTCAGTTTAAAATGTTTTGCAAGACATGCACATACTATGTTACCTTTGTACTTGTTCACTGTTTATAACCTTGAACACTAGGTTTAACTGTAACAGGTTTTTTAGGACTATTTTAAATTCAGTTATTATAATTTTATTTCCTTTTCCCTACACTTAGAAGGCATAGGCAACTATTGCCACACGTGCCTAATTTTGCTATCTTTGTTATCAACAACATCTTTAAGCACAGTTATTTTGGTATTTGTCAAATTTTCATTTTTAAGAATAAATACAATGTTTGTGAATATTAAATTGGAATATAGAGTCTTTTTTAACATTTGATTTACTGTGCCCCGTTCAGTGGTTCACTCTGCCCCGGTACCTGCCCACAGTGAATCAAATGTTTTTTTTTTTTAAATTTCCATTCAGCAAAAAATGGTGGCAATTGGCAGGTTATAAGTAAACATGTTTTATAGAGGTGAAGTTCTTCTATCATTTCCACCATCAACATTAAGCATGCCGACTTTAACATAGAAATAATATTAAACAGAAGATTTCCGATCCACTGTGCCCTGGTCTCCCCTAATCTCAAGCTTAATACAACGTGTTTTTGTAAACTGTACACGCAACTTTAATTCCAGTCTGCCATTATTAGATATTCAAATGACAAGAATATGTGGCACGGTATATTTTTGAATGGAAATGACGTCAAACTCGAATGACGTCATTTTGGGTGTCCTTACATCAAAACAAACTAGGATTTACCTTTTTTCTTTTCTTTTCTTAACGCTGGACAGCTTTCAGTGTCAAAATGCCATTGAAATGTTTTTATTCAATGACTATGAATGCATACGTCAATTATGGAGTGTCGCACAAGTACGTTTGCTTAAATGTCAATAAACCTAGTGCCGTGACCTCAATTAATTTACATCTAATTTGCAAAGTTATCAAATTCTTAAAATATGTGATCTTAAAAATATCATTGCACTGAAAACGTAAGATATTATATGATAAACTATATATCAATTAACATATTCTTCAGAGAATTAAAAACAATTACATAATTTGCACTCCGTCATAAAAACAAGTCTAAAAGACCATGGAATTAGTATACTTGTCCATGCATACACATACCCACGTACATAAATATACCTGATTTCCTAAGATTAACTTTACATCAGTGATTTTCGCCTACTGCCCACAGTACAGCAGTCAAACTTGCAAGTGACAATGTGATATAGGATAAATAAGAAATAAAAACGTGAAGCTTTTTTGACAATTCAAAAAAGTTATGAATAGATTCTGCTATATGTAAATTAAGGTCCAGTATTTGATTACAGACATGTTATGACAGGTTCAGATGACCGCAAGTCACCCTTACACACCAAAACAATTCTGTATTAACAAAAGAAAAAAAAGCCATTTGATGAAAGATATATGGCTTATTCACAGGAAAATGTCAGAATATTTTATTCTTTCCATTTCACAGTTGTGTAAGCTGAATGAAAGAAAATTTAATTGTAGATTTATTTATTAATTTAATATAAGCATACCCTAAATGAAAAGAGCTCGTCTTGTGAAAATCCATCGTTATGGATTATCTTCATCTGTTTGACCAAAGTGCTCTTTCCTCCTTCGGCAGTGCCTGTAAAAAAAGAAGAAGATATTTCTTAATGATATAGACAAATACAGTTGAATCCCGTTGGCTCGAACCCCGTCAGTCCTAAAGAAAGTGTCTGACCCAACAGGTAGTTAGACCTAACCATTCGGTCAACATAGTGTAAGTGTAACTTGGCACTTCGTTTTGGGTTCGAGCATTGCGGTGTGATCGACCCTTTTAAGTGCGATCCAACAAGATTCTACTGTATACCGGGTTCACAGCCTTAAAGACCAAACAAATTCAAAGACTTTAAAAGACTTTTGCCTGCCATTTTCAGAGACTTTTACACAGTGGTCGAAAACAATAGAATGCGACAAAAATACCAAATCAGTTCATTTACTTTGCTGTCCATGGCAAAAAATTGAATTTTTTACATGCATCATGACAGATTAAACCTTGTAACTAGAAAATATCAAGTGCATGCAGCTGTAAAAGATATAATCATTTCTTTGGCTATGATTTGTGAGAATTTAAAGACTTTAAAGTTTTTCAAAGACTTTGAAGGAATTTAAAGACCGCTACGAACCCTCTGTATATCTATATTGTTTTAAAATATTTGTATATTTGTATGTACATGTACATACAACAAAATAAGTAATGTATGATCATGCATCCAGCAAATAGTTATTTGTTTTGAACACACAAAATGTTGTATTTCCTGGCAAAATTGAAAACAAGTTCAAGCATGCATGTGCAGGAATTTTAGCAGGGGGTTTTGATTATGGTGAGTGAAGTTTAAAGGGGGGGGGGGGGGTGTCGAGTCATGCTCCCCAATAAAATATATTTTTAAAAAGTAGTGAAAATTTGCTTGTGATGTGGTAGGGGTTCAGCAAGCAAAGTTTATAGGGGAAGCAGAGTCATAATCCCCCATCTGTAACTCCATTGTAGATGGTTACCTGAGATGTCATGCAGAGCTTTAGATCTCACTAACTTAGGCACAACATGTTTTTTGTTTGTTCCAAGAACACTAAGGTCTTTTTAGTGCAGTGATGTTAATAATAGCTGGTGAAGAGTCGTACATATTCAGGAATGCATTTAAAGTTATTTTAATCTAATTACAGATTAGCATTCTATTGAAATTTTCTTTTGTTTAGAGGACATTGATTGATTAATCATTGGCTATTGGATGTCAAACATTTGGTAATTCGGACTCATCATCAGAGGATACCCGCTACATTTTTCCATTAGCAGCAAAGAATCTTTTATATGCACTTTCTCACAGACAGGAAAACACATACCATGGCCTTTGACCAGTCATGGTGCACTGGTTGAAATGAGAAATTTAGTTTTCAGCTGAATCGATCCACCAAGGCGATTCGATCCTGCAATGCAACCACCTCAGGCAAACACTCAACCGACTAAGCTAAATCTCAGCCCTATACATTCTATTGATTTTAAGGTGAAATATTTTGAGGTTAGCATGTTTGTACTTAATTTGGGTTTGCTTATAATAGGCATATACATGTACTTATTTTGGGCACATGCACCCTTTGGTGCATCCTAAAGCTGTCGTGGGTCATAGCATCAATCTTACTTGATGGACCCAGTGGGGTTTTCTCATTCCAACAGTGTCCCACAACTGGTATATCAAAACAGGCCTCAGTGGTGTCATGATTAAGCCATCAGATATAAGGCTGATAGGAACAGGGTTCGCAGCCTGGTACCGGCTCCCAACCAGAGCAAGTTTTAATGACTCAATGGGTACCGGTAGGTGTAAGGCCACTACACCCTCTTCTCTCTCACTAACCACTAACAATTAACAGCTAACCCAGTGTGCTTGAACCTTAATTGGATATAAGCACGGAAATAAGTTGAAATGAAATGAAATGTATATCAAAGGCTCTGGTGTATTCTCTCCTGTCTATTGACTCAATGCATATAAAAGAACCCTTGCTAGCTTTCTCAGTAGGAGTAACCCATGTAGCAGCAGTGGATTTCCTTTCATATACTCAAAATACCTATTGGTATGTTAGGCAACTGCCATAGTTTTAAAATGTGGTTTAGTTATATTAAACAAACATTCCTTTCCTTTCCATTATACTGAAGGAAGAAGGAAATGTTTTATTTAACAACGCACTCAACACATTTTATTTACGGTTATATGGCATCAGACATATGGTTAAGGACCACAGAGATATTGAGAGAGGAAACCCGCTGTCACCACTTCATGGGCTACTCTTTTCGATCAGCAGCAAGAGATCTTTTATATGCACCATCACATAAACAGGATATCACATACCACAGACTTTGATATGTCAATCATGGTGCACTAGCTGGAACGAGAAACAGCCCAATGGGCCCACCGACAGGGAGTGATTTTAAACCAACCATGCATCAAGTTAGTGCTTTACCTCTGGCATTTTCGATTATATAATGCAAGCTACCAAAATAGCAAGAATTTAACCGTTATAAATTTACCCCTCGGTAATAAACAGCACGAACTACTGTACTAGCAGTAATTTACATATATTTGTTACTGCTTAATCCCGTTTATTCAAGCTTGTCCCTAGAGTCGTCTGGGTTAATGGGTTTCTCTGACCCACACACCATAGGTGTATAAACAGACTGTGACACAGACTGTCAAATGTCATGCGACGTGGTGCAAAGTAGTGCGAAGTGGTGCGTTAGGTTCAAATCCTGCCAATTGACACATTGTGGGAGGGGGGGGGGGGGTTATACAGTCAAACCTGCTTTGG